>NC_049204.1:35882468-36112468 GCF_013347855.1 Anguilla anguilla | reverse complement strand
GAGAAGGGAGAGAGAGAGACAGTGATAGAGGGAGAGAGAGACAGTGAGAAAGAGAGAGAGAGACAGTGAGAAAGAGAGAGAAAGAGAGAGAAAGAGCGAAAGAGAGAATGAGAGAAAGAGAGAGCGCCAGGGGAAAGATAATCGCAGAGGCAGTAAATGAAATCCAGAGCAGCTGGACCTCAGACTAACCTCCTGATCAGCGGCAGCTGACGCGCTGGTCTCTTCAATAGCGCGCTTCAATCGGGCCGTCGTCCGTCTTCGTTCACTTCTCCCTCCCTGCCCTTTTTAAGTGCTGTTTTTTTCCTGCAGGCTTGCGGGGAACATCAGTCAGACGGCACCTCGCCATCAGTCCGCACGCAGCAGCCGGGAGAGAGGGGGGCGGGGCTGGCCGGGGTTAAACTGCAGGAGCGGGAGCGAACCGGCCTGACTGACAGGAGAGCGATGCACGGGGCCCGACAGCCGCCGATTAAACTCAACCCCAGCGTTCCCGCCTGCCCCCTCCCTCCCTCCCTCTCTCCCTCCCACGTGTGCACAATCACGCAGAAAAGGCCGGCGTCGCGAGGGGGGGGACCCCGCCGTTTTCGGAAGCTGAGTTCCGGTCGCGCTCGGCGCGTGCGTCGGGCCGCGTCGGCGAAGCCCCACGCGGCGCGGAGCATCGACCCCGGGCCGTCTGATTACAGGGACGCCAGCAGGAGGCCCAGAAGCGACGGGAAGAGCGACGGAAGGGGACGGAAGGAGAGAGCGAGAGAGCCCGTCCACGCTCGGCGGGATCCGTTCTCTGCTCATCCGTTCGTCCATTAACGGCTCGCTTCCTGGCAGGGGTCCTCAGGGGGGGGGTCCCCAAAATAAAGGTCAAGTCAGTCGTTGTGTGAAAGGGAGTCCCGAAAATCACGCGGCGTTCTCAGCAGCTGCGTCTGATAGCGCCGGAAGGTCCGCGGAAGCTTCAAAACGGCAGTTTGAGGGCGCGTCCTGCGGCGGCGGTTCGGACCTGGCCGTGTGACCTTTGTCGCACGTCTCTCACTCTCTCTCGCTCCCCGTTAGTCCTGCCTCTCTGCACTGTCCTATATTTTTAGAAAGAAAAAAAAAACGGCCCTTTGGTAGCCTGCTTCATGGCCTGGGGGAAATTAGCAGAAGCATGCCGCGGGGTTTGGAGCCGAGGACACGCGGTCGTGGAAACACCAGGCCGGTTTCCCGCACGCTGAGGTCCGGCACGCTCAACGGTGCCGAGCTCCGCTCCCAGACACAAGGAAAGTCCGCCGTAAAATCATTCGCTGCCCCCCAATAACAAAATGGCCGCTCAGGCTGCTATATGACCAATGACAGATATTGCTGTATAACACAGGCTGGCCCACCCATGGGCTGGAAAGTTACCTACATCTATTAGGCTATTAGCGGCTGGGCTTCCTTTCAGCGGGATCACAGGAGGACGAGCGGGAGGATTATCCCATTCAGTGCCCATCCCCCAGCTCAGCGGATTCAATGCGCGCGCGATAAAACTTTTATCAAAATCAGCAGCCGAACAATGAAATCGGCGAGGGCCCGTATTTAAGGGCGTCCTTCCTCTCCGCTCTTAAAAGCGCGACTAACGGCTTTTACTTACTTATCATCGTTTCATTCTGCTGTCGTTTCATCGGGCGCAGCGATGCCCGGGGGCGAGGATCGGCACTCCCCCTGCAGGTCAACTGCAGACTTGTTTGAGGGCTGCCTCGCCGCTGTGGGTAATAATAATAGCTCCTAAGACGCCCCGTACCCTCAGACGGGTTCTCGGAGACGCTCCTGAGCCGGGGCGCACAATGGCGGCGCTGTGCGGAGAGCTAGCCGCCGCCGCCGCCACCACCGCGTGGACCTCAGCTCGCATAGCTCGCCGCTAACGCTACCGGTCAGGCCGGACGGCACAGGCCACCCTTTCAGAAGCAGGTGAAGCTCTGCGCTAAATCTGTCTGCTGTAATTACCAGGGCCCCATTTCCCATAATCCCACAGGGCCGAGGGCAGGAAAAAAAAAAGAGGTTTTTCTTTTTTTTGTTGATGGGACTTGGAAAAAACCCGGAGCCGTTAATTGCTGCATTTGAAGTGTTTGTTTGTTTGCCTTTCTGCAGGCAGATGTAAATACAGCGAAGGATGGTCCCAGCCCACAGAGGAAGCAGACGCGGCCGCAGGGGGACGGCACGCGCCTTATCTGGTAGGGGCGGAGACTCGTCTGATGAAGCGCAAAGCGCTCGCTTCTGGCTGGCTCCCACAACGCAGGTCTGAAAACCGCGCCTAGGCCCATTTCCTGAAAAACGATTTACTCCATTTACCTTGTCGTTTTCACTCATGTGACATGTACCTAAACTAGTTTACTTGTTTTTCCTGAGGAAAATGTTAACGAGCCTTTGAAAATTAAACCCAAATGTTCTGCGCGCGTGTTGCGAACACAGTGTGCAAACGCGCTGACCCCAGTAGGGCACATTTACGGAGGAGACATCAAAGACATCAGAGCAAACACAGCCCCTGGCCGCTCATTTCACTTAAGATTTTAAACAAGCCCCAGCCGAAGCTCCTCCCCTCCACGAAGCACGGACCACAGACCACATTGAGCCCCACGCCCCCAAGTCACTGCAGTTCGCCCCTTACTTTTGGGCACCATCATGGCACCATCACGGATGAATGCTACCGACCCATTAAAATATTGTACATCAAAACTGGGATACTAATATGCATACTCACATTTGTAGGAAAATAAGACTAAAATCCTATATATATATATATATATACATATATATAAAATAAAAAGACCACATGTAGGCCTATCCTTTTGTTGTTATATTCTTATATGTAGGCTATATGTATATATACGAGGTATGCAGAAGAGCATCTCTGAACGCACAACACGTCGAACCTTGAAGCAGATGGGCTACAGCAGCAGAACCCAACCTGGTACTAGCAAGGCGTACCTAATAAAGTGCCCGGTGAGTTTATATATACATATGAGTGTGTGTGTGTGTGTGTGTGTGTGTGTGTGTGTGTGGGTACTTGCATGTCTTCAGAAAGGAAATGCCTCTCATCTTCCCAGCAGGACAGACCCAAACTTTCTCGCCTAGTGTGGCAGAGAGCGTTTAGGCTCACCCTGGGAGAGATACCGCGAATAATGATGACGGTGTGTTACTGCAGAGTGGAAGATAATCAGAGAGAGCCATTATCGCCGCCCCTTCACCCCGCGCTCAGCATAACGAGCACCTTTCCCCCATTAAACAAACAGGGAGACCGCGTCGGCCCTGACACTCTACCAGCCCAACCACGCGCAATACGACGGTGCTGCACTGGAGGGGAGCAGCGCACGCGTCTCAAACGGACCGTCGCAGACGCTCGGGGTCCGAGCCCCGCAAGACAGGGGGAACCCCGACCCCGGCGACACCCCCCCCCCCCCCCCCCCCATCAAAAGCAGTAGGCCCTGCGACGGCTTCCCGTACGAGGACGTTAGTGTTCATTTCGGAAGACGACGCAATTTTTTTGCATTCTGACAAAAAAAAAAGAAAGAGAGGAAAACAGCGGCGCCCCCTTTGGATTCGCAAACGAGCGCAGGCCAGATCGGTCTCAAACTGAAACACCGCTTCAAAACAAATACGAGGATATGAGTCTCATTAACCCTCCTGTTCTGTTCATTTTTTAGGTACAGCAAAAATGTTCCCGGGTCAATCCCCATACAGGGGGGGTTTGCAAATACATGAAATGAACCAATTTCATTTAAAATGTTGATTACACTAATTAAGGCCAGTAGAAGAAGTTTCATACTGAAAAAATAATTTTAAGTATTTTTCCTAGATTTTCAAACTTTAAAAAGGGTCAATTTGACCCGCAACATAACAGGAGGGTTAAGACATTAATAACTCTGCCCGCCGCGCGGCTGCCAGTTCCCCCGAGGGGCCGGAGCGGCCCGGAAACGAGGCGGCGATGGGAAGCCGCTCCTTCCTGCCACAAGCCAAATCATCAGAGCAGATTTACAATAAAAGATTCCCCGCTCGTTACGGGTCGCGGGAGACGAGGGAAGGCGCGGGCGTCCCGATACGTTCGCCTCTCAGCATCGCGGATTAAAGTGAAATATTACAGGGGGGAATCCGCGCCGTCGAAATTTGTCACGAGTCCAATTTGTTGATGGCGCTGTGGGTTGTCAGCTTCCTTTGCGAAATCTCTGAGGTGTAACAAGACTTTCCAATGTACACAACCCACAAGACACCCACGCTTCATTTTTAAGGCCCCTGTCTTTCAGTCTTCTTGCATTTTTTTTATGTTCCTTCTACCACAGAATACAGCAATCTGAGTATACATTGTCGCCATCATCATCATCATCATCACTACCACCATGTTGTAACCTGGAAGAAGAACTGTAATTCAAAGGCCAAATGTCAACTACCCCAAACTTCCACTTGCAAAGAAAGAAAAAAAAACTCAGAAAAGCATTATTAACACTCTATGATCACGCCCCTCCACCCATGATTAATGGCACAGTGCACTGGACCTTGCCAGAGTTCAGTAATACCCCCCCCCCCCCCCCCCCCCCCAACTCCCCCACCCGCTACACCCCCCAACACTTCAGAACAGACGAGCATCTAGCTCTGCAGCTCTCTTCGTAGTACAGAGTCCTGGTACACATACGTGCCCAGCTGGGTGGCCTATACTCACTGAAAAAATAAGCATTCATCTACCTGTCAGTTTCTATCATTTCATCTTTAACAAAAACATCCAGAAACCTCGGGGGAAATGCAAGCATGTCCTTTTCTTTTTTGGTTTGGCAAAAAGACAAACCAAACAGTCCTAACATCTCAGGAATATAAAAAGGACTTGTTTTTGTAGTTGTTGTTGTTTTTCAAGCCAGTATTTTTTATACAAGTTCTCTCTCATACACCAAAATTAAGTTTTATGGCATGATGGAGTAAAACATATATCTAACCAGTATTTCTGCATCCAGATCTAGAACCAATCTAGAAATCGGTGTGAATCAGGCTAGTTAAAAAAATTTTCACTTTCTCCTTCATTGTCTTTTGTCCGTTTTTTGTCTTTACCCAGGGGGCGGGGCTTGCTTAGAATGTTCCACATAGGCTAATCCCTTTCCAAAGCTGGACATAATGACTGAAGCAATTCAGCCCAACTACCTGCAGAACAGCAAAATATCAGTTCTCCACTTGGAATTCAGACCGGCAAGCCCCTGGTAAAACAAAGCTTCCCTAAATCGCCAGTGGTCAAGTCCACTGCAGTCCAATGATGGCGGTTTGCTCCGCACTGCAGAACTGAAGCATGCTATTATCACAAATCCAATATAAAAACATTACAAGCCCAGTGAGGGATGGCAGAACCACAGTGGTCCATCAACATTTCTGTAGTATCGAAGAAAGCACTGTTAGTGCGAATACCTCAGAGTAATGTTGCCAAAACCAATAAACGTTGGCTGGGCTGGTAACTTTATTCCTACGAGATCACTTCAGATCGGTAGTTTCTAAATATTCTCTCCTGATGGAAATGTTTTAAGCAGGTGTAGCCTATTCAGTGACACCCCCCCCCACCCTGGATCTGGCAACAGGATCTCACAGCAAATCAGAAGTTGATCCAAGCCATGGGTTTAGAGAGTTGACAGGAGATGTAAAGCACTGAAAATTGTCAATTTTCCCAGCATACTGACAGCTGTATTGTAATGCCTGATTCTACTTGAGTTTAATCAAGAGAGAAGTCTGCAAGAACGGCATTGGAAATGCATGTCTAGATCATCCTTTACTTGAAGTTCAAAGGGGTGCTTGTTAGGAGAAATCCACAACCATTTTCCCTGACATTTGGATTAATTGGATATGAGAGTAACAGGACACTAGGGAATGGCGCATGAACTCTGTAAATAGAAGCCTGGATGGGGCAGAAGGTTTTAGGAGGGGGGGGGGGGCAGACTGTATGACACCATTTAAGCACATCAGCAAATAACCTGATCAATGACGTGAGGAACCATCTTTCACTCTGCACAGCGTGCGAGCCTGTTTCCTGTCAGACCTCAGTAATGAGCAATATTGACCTGCTCGACTGCATTACTGACCCTGAGCAGTTTGGTCTGAAAGGGAATTCCACTATGTCATTGGAAGAGGACATAATCTGAACTGTATACCCCTATTTACCTAGGCGTGAACTATGAAGGATTCTGTGACCACTCACTCAACCTTTTTATAAACGGTACCCAGTTTATAAACCCTAAAAATACAGTGTAATCTCACGTATCAACAGCCGTCATCAGTCAACCGGGCACACCAGGTTAGCATAGCTGCGATTGCTTTTGGGTCACAGGCAGAGGAGATAGGTTAATGTAGGGGGTAAACCTGAAGACTTCTGGCTTCAGTGGTAAGTGAAATGCTGTAACCACGAGAATTAATCCCTACTTCGGTAAAGCACAAGAACGAGATTTGGCGTGACACTATTTGCGATGAAACCGTTACTCTGAAGCATCACAGGACGGCAGCGACCAAACAAAGAGTCAGTCGAACAGAAAGTTAACATGAAAGCCCTTAGACAACAATGATGGGAATCTCATAACCCTGATTAAAGTGCACAGCAGATGGTCCGCGGGTCAATATACTGAACGCCAGACTAACTGCGGAGATCTTACCTTGTGCCCCGGGGCTTCTGTTAAGCGGTGAATGTAGCAAAACAAGCATGGAACCGTCCAGACCCAGGGCGCAACTCACTTCCGCAGGCACATTTTAGCTGGCACCACCTGCGCATGCATCCTACTAAACAAAGCACCACCTGCGCATGCGTCCCACAAAACGTCCCTCAAAGGTCGTCCGTGAGTGAGTGAGTGAGTGACCACAATTTACCATGCATAGCCCAAGGCGCCAGTTCCTGTGCGCCATGGGAAAAATGTTATGCATAAACATGATTTTTTGTTAGTAATGGATGTCAAAGAAGGGAAACTACTGTGGGAATACAGGTATCTGACCATGATCTCCAGAAAAACGGAACTGTCCTGCTGAAGAATGAAAACGACATGTTGCGTTTCAGTACTGCGATTTAGCACCAAATACACCGTAGGCTACGCCCACTGTATGCTTTGGCTGCATAATAGGGAATTTCGGTTTAAATATAAAAATGTTCTCACATTACTTTGCCAGAACAATATAATAAAAGCAAAGCTGATTTATTGGTTGAATAACAGAAGCAAACACCCCAGACGTGTTCGCAATATACAAAGCTTTTGAAAAGTGCACTCCTCCACTACGTTTCGGCGAGCTGATAATGGCCAAGAATTAAAAGTATTAATATTAAATGTCGGCGTATTTTCTCTCTGCATGCCATTGCGTTAACAGGCCAAATGTATTTGTGTAAACTTACAGGTATCGATTTTATATAGCTTGTTCAAATATTATTTATATGACAGCAACATGCAGAAGTGTTACTTCAGCTAGCCAAACATCAATTTTCTAATAATACAACAAGTACAGACATTTCTGTAAAGTGACAAACAGTGATTCATTGACCTAATAAAAACCGCAAAAACCAAAACAGATAACTCAGTTGGTAGTCTAAGCCAACTGGTTATCTTACATCAAATGTTTCAGATACAAGGAGAGAACACTTACACCTTGTTCAGGTCGTGCCGGAATTTGTAACCACTCAGACAAGTTGGCAAATATGACTTTGTTTACAAGACTGCTTGATAACGTAGTAGGCTAACGTGACACTTTCTCGAGGAAGTTAAGGACATGTTGACTTCGCCTGGTTTGCGGAGAAAGCGCGCAACTACTTAACTGCTGGCTGCCAAAATAATTACAGGCACCGGATACCAGAGCAACGTGAAACCTGTGTTTTATATATATATATATATATATATATGTGTATATATATCCGTAAAAACTAGGGAATACACAACACACACAGACATTGAAAATGCATTGAATATACATGGAGGGAATCGTGGCTTGAATAGTACATGGAATAGTGCTGTTGTTCATCTATTCTGGGTAAATTATTGACAGTTTATTGCTCGCGAGCCAGCCAACTTCCCAACAAACAACAGAGAAGCAAACAAGGCGGGTTACAAAATAGAAATTTATAGTCGCCCAAGCATCACACCGTTTGCAAACTAGCATTATTTTATGAGAGCAATTCAAAGTGGATGATAGTTTGTGTACATACCTCAGATTTTTTAACTTGTTGTCCTTCTTGTTGAGAACCCCTGGCACGCAGTTGGTGAGCTCGGTCCAGTCTGCGTGCAACCCACAGCTCCAGCCGGTAGAGAAGCGTGAAAACAGCCAGGTTTCTTTCCTGTTCGGGCGGTAGCAGGTACACTTTTTCTGACCCGGTCTGCAATCACAAGGAACCTCTAGACGCACATTTTGGACCAAATGCCTCCCAAAAGTGGTTCCCCCAGTTTTTTGGATGTGGAGAAAGACGATCACGTCTTCTCCTTTAATTTCGAAATCTACCGTACGCTCCAAGTCCCTTATAGGAAAATAGTACTTTTTCACATAATGTGGATCCGGAGTAGGGAAAATATCCGTATCGTCCTCGACAAGGTACCCGTGCGGAGACCCGAAGTTCATCACTCCCGGAGCCACGTACTGGTACAGAATCAGCATGAAAAAGATGGATCCAACGACGATCAACAAAAATTTACTGGTCCTCTCAACCATGTTCCTTCCAGTTCCGTACATACGTTAACATCTCCCGGTGAACCGAGCTACGAGTAGCCTACTTAGTGCTAGACCGCCACGCTCTGTGTTGCTCCTCCATAAGCTGCACATAAGAAATGAGGGGTCAGGGGACCGCTAATTTAAAGTTCGGGTTTACATACATTGTATCTTCCCGGCTCACAGACAAAACAGACGCTGACTTTGCAAATCCAGAAATTTGGATCCAAAGCAGGTAAAAACAAATTGCACGAAGACTCTGCCACCGCTCGGTTTCACCCTTTACGCCTGAATGTTGTGCGTGTGTAATCTGCTGTGTTGTTCAAGCCCCCTCTCCGCACCATCATCTTGAAGCTCTGAGCCCAGCATGCTTAGCGACACCCACTTTTCCAACACACACGCACATCGCTCACAAACCAAAGCGAAAAAAAAGCATATTTAAAAAGTAGCTTGGGGTACAATGCCCGCAGTGTACTTTGAACAGATGAGTGGGACCTGTATTTTTGTTCGCTTTTTTCTCTGTTGTGTTGTTTTTCTCGTTCATTCATTCCCGAAATGAAATTTGGTCTATTTGATTTAGTTTGATTGCTCCTAAAATAATGTCGTATCTTGAAAAATTACCATAGTTTTCATGTCGATTTTTGCCTATAGTTTGCATGTCGATTTTTGTCCATGCAGAGGCCAAAGTCAAATATAACATTTTAAATTGACCTGACAGCCTTAGTACAAATAGGCCTGGGACAAATTGATAACATAGGTTATTTCAAATTGTGAGCAATAAAGCTTTTGAAATGTTTTGTTTAGCTGATGGCCAAGAATGGAATCCCTTCAATAGTAGCCTAATATTAAATATTGCTGTATTTTTTTTAAGCAAGTTAAATGTGTAAACTAACAAGTTACGATTTTATATAACTTGTTCAGTTGTTATTTTTGTGGCAGCAACAGAAGTAAAATACTAATGTTCTTATAATACTATAAATGCAGTCATTTGTGTCTAGCGGAAAACAATGGTTCATTGGCCTAACTGTTTATTGTTGATGTTTCCTAAATCAAAGGAATCTTGGACAAATGAGAAACACATAAACAGATAAATAAACAGAAAACGTTCAGTATTCAGAATGGCATTTATTATTATAAGCCCACACTGTAATAGAGTAAATCATTGTGATATGCAGACCTTGATTTTGATTCCACAGAAAACGACTTGAAAAATGTCATGTAATACGACCTACTCGCAGGGTTGGGCAAACGGAAAAGAGAGTGAAACAAAGAATCAATCCCTTTGGAAGCTGTGAAATGTATGGAATGTGAAACCTGTTGTGTTCCGTTTGAACGGTAGTGGGCAGCACTGGGAGATTGCTCAGCAGACTGAATCGCTTTACTACTACTTTTAACTAAATATACAATAAATGTGCAATATACGTTTTCTCATTAAGGGACGGTGTTGCACAATACTGTTATTCCTGATAGCCGTTTGAGATGCGTCATGTTATTATATATTCTGAAATTATGGTCAATAACAATACTAATTGTATTCTCATTCTGGAGTGCCAGTCTGTTTTGCTATGTTGCTGTTTTATTATTATTATTATTATTATTATTATTATTATTATTATTATTATTATTATTATTATTATTACTATTATTATTATTATTATTATTATTATTATATACATATACACATGTATACATATTTGTATAATATACACATGTACATTTTTACATAAATACATACAGACAGACAGACAGACAGACAGACAGACAGACAGATAGATAGATAGATAGATAGATAGATAGATAGATAGATAGATAGATAGATAGATAGATATCTGCTTCAACAGCCCCCACTCTTCTGGGAAGGCTTTACAGTAGAATTTGAAACATGGCTGCAGGGATTCACTTCCATTCAGCCACAAGAGCATTAGTGAGGTCAAGCAGCGGTGTTGGGTGATAAGACCTGGCTCGCAGTTGGGCATTCGATGGGGTAGAGGTCAAGGCTATGTGCAGGGCCGTCAAGTTCTTTCTCCCAAACTCAGCAAGTCGTTTCTTTATGGACCTTTGTGCACAGGAGCATTGTCATGTTGAGACTGGAAAGGGCCTTCCCCAAGCTGTTGCCACAAAGTTGGAAGCGCACAATTCTCTAGAATGTCATTGTATACTGCAGCTTTAAGATTTCACTTCACTGGAACTAAAGGGCCTAGCCCAAACCATGACAAACAGCCCTAGACCATTATTCATTCTCCACCATGTTTTACAGTTGGCACTATTCGGGCCAGGACAGTTGGCACTATGCATTCCACCAAACCCAGATTCTTCCGTCAGACTGTCAGATATTGAAGCCAAATTCATCACTCAAGGGAATGAGTTTCCACTGCTCTAGAGTCCAATGGTGGTGTGCTTTACACCACTCCAGCCGACTCTTGGAATTGCGCGTGATGATCTTAGGCTTGTGTACGGATGCTCAGCCATGGGAACCAATTTTATGAAGCTCTTGAAGAACAGTTATTGTGCAGACGTTGTTTCCTGAGGTAGTTTGGAACTCTGTAGTGAGTGTTGCAACCGAGGACAGATTATTTTTATTAGCCACATGCTACAACCACCTGGTGGTCCCGTTCTGGGAGCTTGTGTGGCCTACCGCTTCACGGCTGAGCTGTTGTTGCTCCTATAGGTTTCCACTTTGTAATAATAGCACTTACAGTTGACTGCTGTAGCTATTGCACAGCATAAATTTGACAAACTGACTTGCTGTAAAGGTGGCATCCTATGACAGTGCCATGGTGAAAGGCACTGAGCTCTTCAGTACGACCCATTCTACTGCCAATGTTTGTCAGTGTAGATGGCTGTATGCTTGATTTAATGCACCTGTTATCAATGGATGTGGTTGAAATAGCCAAAAACACAAATTAGTAGGGGTGCCCACATACTTTTGGAAATGTAGTGTACCATGCTACTGCTCTGTTGATGTGTTAGGACATGAGAATTTTGTCTATACTTGTGTCCACTCAGTAATTCACAATGGTTAGATTATGAAGGCTATACTTTATATGTTTAATCAGACTGACTATGTGATTGGGATGTGTATGCTGGCATGAGCACAGCAATTTTAATGGAGAGATGGACAAATGGGTTTTGGGAATTGATATATAGCAATTAACTGGGCCAGAAACAAAATGATTACTTAAATTTCCTTCACTATAACAGTGATACATTTTTGGATAACCTCTTATTTAGCATAATAATCTACAACACAATTGTGTGTTGTAGATTATTATGCTAAATAAGGTGCTTTTCCCTGTTTTTGTCTTTTGTTTTTATTGTTCCTGTTAAGCACTATGAGCTGCAGTCTATATGAAAGGTGCTATATAAATGAAGTTATTATTATTATTATTATTATTATTATTATTATTATTATTAAATAAGAAGCTTTCCAAAAAATGTATGACTGTTATAGCAAAGTTATTTTAAGTAATCATATCAACTGTGACATTTGCATTGAAGATATTTCATCATTTGGCAAGTGTGGAGTGATAGATTCAGACAAATACAATAACTGGAAAAGTAGCCCCACATAATGAAATGGACAACCCATGGTCAACTTCTCACTTTTGACATGATGACAGGTGATCTAACTTAAAAGGGTTCAATGCGTTTTGGAAGCACATGGATGTTGCTTTCATTAGATATAATTGTACTGTGTATGCTCATCTTCTAACTGTTAATTTTTAGCCATCATCAGAGACACGTGACTTTGACCCCTTTTAGCAATGGTTATTCCGCATCATTGAACATAAAATGTGCCAACAGGCAGAAAATCTTGCTTGCCTCCCATAAAATATGTGTGGAAGCACAAAAAAAAATGTAAATAAGCTGATGTCTGTAATAACTGTTAAAAAGACATATGTTTGTTAACAAAACAGCAGCCAATGTTATCACTTTTCATGTGTCAGCAGACTTTGCCTGGAGTTCTCTGGCAGGCCATAAGAGTGGGAACATGTAGAATAACCATAGTAATTCTCCTGGCATTACACTGGCAATATGGTTATTAAGAGCTGTTCCCTGAGATTACGCAATGTAGATACACCACACTGTGCAGTGTACAGCTTTGCTATGTCACTAAACTGCAACTTCTAACTCTATTAATTTTTTGCCAGACATTCCTGTTGAGGTGTACATTAAAGTGACTCGTTCTCACTGCCTGCTTCTTGAATGTCAGAAACAGACTCAGGGGAGGAAGAATGCCTCGGTCCAGTTGTTCCTGCTCATTATTCCCTGCCAGTCTTCATAGTGTGGGCAGGCTGGATTTAGAAATATATAAATGATTCAACAATATAGATGGAGATGTCAAAAATGAAGCACGGGTTTGGTACCATAAACTATGTCCCCCGGATTCAATCAAATCCAATTAACGCAAATGCAATTCAAATCAAACAGGACCTAATGTTTATTTTTATTTATTATTATTATTTTTGGATTCAATCACACAAACACACATTGTGCGCATAAGGTTCAAGCTTACACGCTATAAATCCAGGAAACAGGAAAAGGCATGACCTGAAATGTGTGGTGCTGGGGCCAGAGGCAGGGAATTCTTTAAAGGGCAGGTGAGCAGAATAGAAGTTCTAACAGTGCTAATAGTTTGGCTGTCTCTTACATTACAATCCCAACTGTTAATACAAAAAAAAATGAATTGAGGAATGTCATCATTCTTGATTTATGCAACATAGGGAGAAAAATTAAAAAAAAAAAAAACATAACGGAGCCATTTTGTACATTTGTCTCAAATTTTTACAATATGTGTGCAGAAACAAGTAGTAAGCAATATATAAAGAATAAGAAATTTCAGGAATTTTCAACCCAAACACATTTTTTAAAAAGTTAAAAAAAAAACAAATAAATAATACCCAGATACATATAAACAGAGCAGTGGCAACACATTTTGACATTTTTCATTACATTACATTACATTACAGGCATTTGGCAGACGCTCTTATCCAGAGCGACGTACAACAAAGTGTATAACCATAACCAGGAACAAGTATGACGAAACCCCTAGAGAGAAGTACCGGTCCAAGTACAGGGAACAACCGCATAGTTCAACTTGGACCCTGGTGGTTAAACTGATTAACACTAACAACGAGAACGGCAACAACGCAATCTATGGAAAAATAAAAATAAATAAAAATACAAGTAGTCGTTAAGACTGGCACATCAACTAAGTCACCTATTAAACAGCTGCCTAGTTACAACCCTAAGTTTAGTCATTTACAGGGGGGGAAGGGAGGGATGGGGAGAGGTGCAGCCTGAAGAGGTGGGTCTTCAGTCGTCGTTTGAAATGGGTCACAGTCTCAGCTGTTCTGACCTCCACAGGGAGGTCATTCCACCATCGTGGGGCCAGAACAGACAGGAGACGTGTTCTTTTCAGACAAACTACCCCTTGCTCCATGCTGTCAATTCCAACTTGCAGAAGACCTGCAACTGCTGAAACACACTTCCTCTAATTTTTATGTGCTCATAAGCACGTGGGTAATTATGTACTTGTTTTGTCTGACGCTGTGTCAGGTGGGGCATAATACTTAGATATCAAAGATTACTAATCAGCAAGACTGGATGTTTGTTACAAAAAAATATTGTCTGAAGTTGCAGAACAGTCAAGGCAAAGTTGTTCAAAATGTGAAAGAAGTGGAACAAATCACAGTCTTTTTAAACGTTTAATTAATTAACAAATCTCATGTGCAGCAGTGGGAAATTATTGAAATAATAAGTGCAACTGTAGCAACAATAACAAGTGCTTGATGTTAAAAAAAATTAACTGGCAGGTGCCGGCTGCTAGGAATGAGTGAAATAGGCTGATAGGCTGGTGCATTTACTCGCTGAATTTGTTCACAAAAAGAAAGATCATGTTTTTCTGCCTGAATTTAACAGAATGTTGTTAGAAATAGAGCACGGTCAACTTGCATTTCTATAAACTAAACACACTACTGTGTGTCCATTTTTATTTCTTTAGTTTGTTTTGGTACAATATGTTGTAGGCTACATTGTGAGGTTTGAATCTTTCATGAGTGACTGTTGTCACTGTTGTTATCATAATGGGGGAAGGAGTCCTGGGCATTGACACTGTTGACAGGGCCCATCAAACATCAAATTGCAACAACTGACAAGGGTCAGAATCTTGATCACAGCACATCCCAGAATCTCCATGCATTGTTTCTCCCAGTATTTTGCAATAGGCTATTCTTAAAATGCATAGGCCTATACAAAATAACACTGTGGGCTGTTAAGGTTGACAGTTACCATCTAAATCTGCCAATAAAATCACAGAAAGCAGGAAAAACAGTGGAAATCAGGGAAATTACAAAGAAATTGGGGAAAGTCATGGAATCTGTGGCACCTGCGGTTTCTGTGACACCCAGCCTAACTGATCAGTATATCACAATCACATCATAGAATTCCCATCTTTATGATATAAAATTGTTTTTTCATCATCATACTATATTATTGGGAGGTTATTTGGCCTGTTTTGTAATATTGGTGGTGTTGGTGCCCTTGGGTGGGTGCGACTAATTAACCCTTTGAGACATTCTATAGATCAAATATTGTAGCCAAATTTTAAAATTTAGCAATAGTGTTGAGATGTGATATAAATTTGTCTAATTTTGACAGTATTTATATTTGTTATCATGGAAAATGATTGGTTTCAGTTCAAATGCTCACCTTTTTTCATCAGAACTTGATAGAGATCAGACATAAGTGATGCACTTAGAGTTTCTGATGGGTTCAGCGGAGTAGAAAGCTTTGTGTTGTGTACTCTGCTAAACTCAACTCAAAAAGGATCACAGTCTATAAACAAGTGTTAATACTACAATTAATAATTAAAAATATATAAATATAAAAAATATTCATTTAAATCCAGCTTAAAACTGCCAGTTCTATATTGCCTTGATGCCCATCTATTGAAGGGAAATAAGGTGGCCGATCTGATTGGCTATACTGAAGCTGAACCCCTGCCAAGTCCACTGGTTATTTATTCCTCTGACACGTACCTGCAGCAGCTGCACTCCATACATTAAACTGTCCAGTGTTCATTCAACTCGAACAGTGTTAATTCAACTCTTAACAGATAACAAACATTTTACTGTGCAGTCCCTGGTCACAGAATTGTCTAAAGTTAGTGGGACATGGCTTAATTCCCATGTGTTTGAGTTACTACCAGAGTTAGACAATTACAGCTTCACTGCGTGTGAACTCAGCCTAAGGCTTTAAGGGAGAAAAACATGCACAATGTGTCATTTATCTTTTTAGAGCTTTACAAAGTAGTTTTGATGATAAATTCACATTGATAAATTGTAAAAATAAAGATCTTATTGGGCCTGACAGCTCGACGCCCCGCCTAGTCACATTGCCACACCATACAGACATGTGACATATCTCTTCTGTGATAATGACTAACACTTAAAGGATCCTGAGAGGAAATTAGTGTTAATTGGAACATCAAGTGCCATAAACAGCCTTAAGTTTCAAGAGTAAAATTGCAATTTTCTATGCAAAAAATAAATCATATTTGAACATACTGTTATTTCTGCATTTAAATAGTAGTGATCTGGTACTGTTGGGAAAAGTGGTTTTGTTATTTCAGAACCTACTTGTTCATGAATGATTTCATCACAGCTCATGGGCAGGTTAGCATCTTAATGCTTAATCACTTGACAGATCTCTAACACTCAGTTTACAATGTGAAAACAGTGTGTGTGTGTGTGTGTGAGAGAGAGAGTTTATAATTATGATAATGACTTCATTTTATATGCTTCTTTTAATCCAAATGATGAGGCTGAGTGCGTGTGTGTGTGTGTATGTATGTGTTTATGTGTGTGCTTGTGTGCACGTGTGTGTGCATACATGTATGTGGAGTAGGGTTGGCTGGTGTTTCATATACGATTAAATTGGTTTTAAAGTTGATGTATATTGTATGTCTATTATGCAATTGTAAAGTTTCTATTTGCAATGCGCACTTACAGTATATATATTTTAATGGCTTATATTGCATCACCCATCTGAATGAAAAAGAGCAATAAACTGTGGCCTGAGAAATAGCTGCATGAAAGCCAAGCATGCTTACTGCATGAAAGCAGAGGCAAGCCGTCCCTGGAACATTCCCATCGAGAGCACGGGATCTGAACTCAATGCCAAAACTGTGACATCAGCGCAACATCGGAGAAACACTGTGAGAACTCAGGGCAGGGAACACTGCAGCATCATAACCCCTGTCTGTGCCCTCCGTGCAGGAGGCAGGCGGGCATGGCTGACTTTGACAGCTTTTGGTTGACAGAGAGGACCACTGGAAGCTCATCTGCCATTCACTCCTCATTGAAGAGAGCTCTGGGACATCTTGATTGAGGCAAATTCCCTCCGATTTCCCTGCATCAGGTAAAAAATTTGAATCCCCAGTGCTTGCTTCACTTCTACGCCTCATCCAACTATGAGACAGCTTCCTGCTAAAGACACTTGTGTTCACCCCAAGAGAAATTAGTTTCAATCCTCCTTCCCCCCTCCACCCCTCTCTGTCTCTCTCTCTCTCTATTTCTCTCTTTCTCTCTCTCACACACACAGACTCCTGCCTCATTTAAATATAAGTAGACGGTCCGTTGAAATTTTAGCAGAAGGCTGAATTTCTATTCTGTCAGAATATATTTATATATTTATATTTTATTTCCTTTTAAAAATGTTCAGCGTGTCAGTTATTTGCAAATGCACAGCCAAATTCAGTTGAACCCAGGCCTTTGTGTGTTTTGATCAGCCACCCTTCATTACACCATTAAAGATTCTTATGCTGGAATGTATACCACGGCCAAAAAATCTGAAATATTGTAATAGAGGTTCTATAACTAACTTGTCTTATGGTTTTGTTTTGGGATCTGCTTCATGCAAAGCCTTAATGATTCAAACAACTCTCTGTTTAATGTGAAGCAATTTAAAATAACTTCCACTGATCAAACCACTTATATAGATCCTCACCCCAGCTTAGAAGATAGATATATGTAGCAAAGTGAAGCAAAAGCATGTATAAATAATAAATAGGCTTAACGTTTTTTTCTTATTAACGGAACTGCTTGAGGAAATATAGAACTAATGTCAAAAGCTGATGAACTGTTGCCGAGGCCTTTTAGACTGTGAATAATGAGGTGTTGCAGAGTGGGTGAACTGTAATTAGCAATCAATTCTCCATTCTTGGATGAAAAATAAAAATAAAAAAAAACATGTGGCGTGAAGAGAACCATGGGTATATTCTATAGCAGATTGTGTGAATATTATTCTGTCATTTTTGGAGGGAGAGAACAGGGGGGTAGCATGGATGTGTTTCATTATTCTTGTATTGAAAGATTCAGAATTCAGTGTATGTTTGAAGTACTCCAGTGAGAGAAGAATTGAGGAGTAACATGAACTAATGATAATGATGACATGAAAAATCTATAGCCATATGGCATACATAGCCTACAATAAAATGCATCAATTAATGAAAGGCTTGACATAAGCTGTATCCTCATAATTAAAGCACAACATAGTCATATGAATATGCATATGTATCCAATATCCATAATCACAACATAAAAATGGCATAACATACACAATAAAATGTCCAGTGTTAATTCAACTCTAACAGTTTTAATGAAATCTGGAATGGAATGGGGGACGAAATGTTGTGTCTGTAATGTCTGTTAAGAGTTGAATTAACACTCAACATTTTACTGTGTATTCACTGAGTGATAATACAAGCTTGACAGCCTGCATGGCAACAAATATTAGCAAACCCAGTAATTGTACACCATATTCTCTATTAAGCATGCTATTGTTCATGATGAATAATTAATTTTGCAATTACGTTATTCTTATGTAGTGCTTATAATTGTGTTGTGCATAGATTATTGATATAATATTACAGTTTTACCACATTTATAACAACTTAGAACAAGATTATTAATCTTTGGCATTAAAAATAACATATGCTCTGCAGCTCTTCAAAAACTGTGGTTGAAAGTAGTGCTTGGGTACATTTCTTCAGGGATAAGCAAAAATGCTCGTAAGTTTTGTTTCATAAGTTTGTCATTTATTTATGTTTAACTTAACAAAAATAATGGCATGATCAGAAGCCCTCTGGCTTTGTTCTTGGGTTAGGAAATGTTCTGATGCAGAGTGTTGACTGGGCTTTGGGAAATAGGGACGTGGGTGGCACAGTTGAAAAGCCACTTTCTGCATGTGGGCGGCTGTCCCTGCCATATGGATCCAGTCCAGGCTCCACTGTCCCTGCAGGACATGTTTTAATATATCCTGTGTTTATCATCACTTCTATTTATTTGACATGCTTTTTTTCATTACTACTAATAATTTAGTGGATTTTCTTTACTCTTTGGTCTTTGGTCCAAACACATGTAGCCCAGGGACTACAGAGGAAAATAAGCTTTCCTGGCTAAAATTTAAATAAATATTACAAAATAGTAAAAGAAATAAATTGAATTAAAATAAATGTACATTTTCTGTTCTATTTAGTTTGTGTGAAGCTTTTTGATCTGCTTTTTGTAGCCCAGAGTGACTGGAAGGTTGCAGGTAAGATTCAACGTTCACTCAGTTGTTCTGAACAGAAAAGGCGGATATGCTGTATGTTATATAAAATGAGGGTGAATGCCAGTGAGTAGTGATTGTTGTAGCTTAAAAATGGTAATGGTTATATTGTTTGTGAGAAGTGTCACAGTTATCAATGATTATTGGCCTCCATGTGAAGGTTAGTACAGTATATTGATATGCTGCTCTGATGGACAATCTGCAGGGTTATAATCTGCAAGCTGTCAGCAGTAAATAGCCTCATTTAGTCCCCAGATTGAGCAAATATGGTATTTGGGAAATGTAACGAAAACACTTTGACTAAGATAATTTTCCTAATCATAAATAACCACATCCAAAAATTGGAGGCATTAGTTTCAAGTCTCGTCTGAAGCATCAAGCTATTCAGAATGCTCTTATCCAGAGCGACTTACACAACTTTTACATAGCAAGCTATAGGGTTTGAATTTCAGTGTATTTGATGTAATCAATGATTCGATGCTTTAATCATTGCTTTAACCATCCTGTTCTCATTGTAGTACAGTCATCTCAAACTATGAAGTGCTTCCCATTGCAGATAAAACCAGCAGCTACAACAGTGAACCACCGATAAAGAAGATACGGCGGATGCGTGATTTTGCAGGCTCGTCCGGGATTTGAACCCAAGGCCTCTAGCAACCAAAGCAAGAATTATATCCCTAGACCAATGAGCTCACGTTGTTCTCCTTTAAGATAAGCAGTTGTCTGGTGGTTCCTTTATAATTTGCTGGGATAGTAGCTTGTCTAGTCCCCATATCCTTCCTACCAGAAGCCCCCCAAACACCCATGCTCCTATATGACCTCCTCCCCTCCCCTCCTTTCCTTTTACATGCTATCTCAGGGGTCTGCCATCTCCTTCCATGGGCTCTCATGCCACTTCTATGAAAACTACTTTTCCTCTATTTTCCTTCCCTGAAATATTCAGGTGTCGCTACCCAGCTCAGCCTTCCTTAAGGGTATCTCAAGCTGAATGGTGCAGTGTAGCCCATAGCTTAGCCTGGCTAAGACTGAAATGCCATACATTCCTTCCAAGTCCTTCCCACAGGATGCTACAGGAGTCTAGAAGCTACAAGAGTAGCCCATGGGTAACCCTCAATGATCAAATTTCCTTCTCTTCTCACATAGTCGGCTGGGCCTCCAGATTGTTGATATATAACACTGGTAACCAACCCTGATCTACCGTCTTGTAGGTTTCAACCCTAATTTGGCACACTTGATTCTACTAATTAGTGACTCAACAAGATCTCTAGATGTTGAATGAGGTGTGCGTCGTTAGGGTTGGTGTGAAAACCTACAGGATGGTAGATCTCCAGAAATATGGTTGGTTACCACTGCTCCGTTACATCAAAAGAATCCCCGTTTCCTTGTTTGCCACTTAATGCTCTGAGTCAACCAGGTCCTGGCACTCTCACATCCGGACTGCTGCAGCTCCCTCCTCACCAGCCTCCCTGCCTGTACTAATAAACCACTGAGGATAATCCAGAAAGCACCTGCACAATTTATCTACAACCTTTTCAAGTTTGTTCACAGCACATCCCACCTCAGCTTATTCCACTGGCTAACTGTTGCACTGTTCATCATTTCTGTATAGCCTACAGGGCAGTGAATGGAGCACCTTACCTACACGCAAGTCCAACATACCTACACGCAATCTTCAGACGTCCCTTCTGACTGCATGTTAGCTCCCAACCCATCCCCACCTTTTTAGCACACCTTCACAAATCGTTCCTGTTTTTTTATGCTTCTATGTATTTATGATTTGCATATTGGTACAAATGATGGCATGAAAATGTCAAATTACATTTAGTGCTTTTGTGATGGTGTAGATACATATACATGCATACATATTTTGTTTCTGTGGATACGTTTCTCTTGATAAGAGCATCTGCTAGGTGAGTGCAATATAATGTAAATATGTGTTTAATGTTTGGTATTGTGTGTGATCCTTTGTGTGAGTACCCATACATTTAAGTATTGGTCACAACAACTGACTGCAAAGAAGCCACTTTTTTTGCCCTTTTGTGACAGAAAATCTCAGGGCTGCAGTGTGATCACAGCTGGAGTTGGCAGAGCTGAGGTCACATCCCATACTGAGTGCTATGGTTACGGGCCTGTTTTTCAGAAAGTCATGTCCGTCAGCACTGTAACTGCCTGTCTGGATAAAGCTCTCAATGCAGACAGCTAGCGAGCAAACAAATGCCAACGCGTTCTGAGTGCGCTGTCACTGAGGCGGGGTGAAAAGAGTACCTCCCGCAGTGCGAGATGGAAATGTGAACGGCAGGCACCGAGGAGAGAGATTTTGTCGAGAGGGGAGGGGAGGGGAGAGGAGGAGGGAAGCGGGGTGGATAATGATGTTCCTCAGTTGGCCGTCCCAGAGGGGTGCGGCAGGTGTCCATGCCTCCTGTGATAGCTGAGAAACAGGGGGGCTCGGATTCAGACGTCTGGCACCTCCGGATTCAAACACAGGCCTCTGCATGGAGTAAGGCGGCGCTGGCATTGCATGCTTGCACGGAAAGTTCCGGTCAAGTCTGGGAGCTCAGAGTTTGTCAGAAAATATTCCTTTTGCTTTGTTCTGAAGGATTTGAGCATGATGTAAGTGATATGCGCAGCTGTGCAGCAAATTCAATTAGAGTCAGACCAGGCACCACCCGGAATGCAGAACGGTTTTGGAAAGCTTTTGAGAAAATCTCATTTAAGCTTATTTCCCTGAGGAACTTAATAGTGAACAGGCCACCTCCTCCCCATCATACTACAGCTGTTATGACAGCAGTAAGGTGCACCACCTTCAGAGGGTCAAAAGGCTGATGATCTCGACCTCTGACCTTTAAATGAATCTTAGAAAATGCTTATGATTCCAGGTTTCTACCAGGAAAAAATAACTCTCAGAGGTAAAATCTCAATATGCGTGACCTGCCCTCCATGTGACCCAGCACACACTGCTGACCTTTGACTGTGCTTTTATTTTTGTGCGTGACACCAGGAATAATCAATCCAAGGCTTGACAGTGAATCATGAGGCTCAGTTCAGTTGGTGAACCTTGGTTGAATGAGCAGCCGTTCAGCCTGTTGATCGTCATTAGAACAGGGTCTTTTAACAGCCTCCCACCTGTACACACCAAACTTCAGCATTCATAGCATGCTCAGGTACTGGTTCTGTGGATGTTTTGACTGAATGGGTAAACTCAATGGACAGTCGCCACTACCTGAACAGCACTTCCGTTATACAGCCCCCGATAATGACATCAAAACTCCAGCTATGCGCCATCAGTTAGGTCCCACCTGTGCTAAAGTAAAGTACAGTTACACCCTGTCTGTACCAAAGTGTGTGTTATATGAATTTCTAATCTCTACTACAAATATAACACTCACATACAGTATACACGTATACTATAATTCATCTCTTAGTTGAAAAATACATGTAGGTTATAGCCAGTTAAAAGATGGATGGTGAGACAGCCAGACTGGGAGTTCAGTCAGGACACAGGGGGAAGGCGTCAGCTGATTGCAGTGAGTGCGGTGGGACCTTTTGTGCACATAGTGAGCCAGGACCTCGGTTTACTCCGCAGCCACTTGACCGACGGCCCCCTTGGGGGGAGCAGTGTGGTGGAGGGCGTGTGGGCGCATACCGTGGACGACCTCTGACCTGCATTCCCATGGGCCCAGTGCAGGTGATTACGTAACCCTTTCAAAAAACAATTATTTCTATTACATCTTTCACTTCCTACAGGGTCACAAATGTGTTTGTTTAGAATTTATTTTTTTCTTCAAACTGCCCATGCCACCCCTCTCCAACCTTCTCAGGCGCACACGCACGCACGCAGGCACACATACACAAGCTCACACATAACTCATCTCTGCGCACAACCCTGCACAGAAACTCAGCCAAGGGGGAAGAGACGTGTTTTTCTCTCACCTCCCTTTCGCTTGTGATTTCACATACTCATTCGCACCTCTTTCTGTCATCATTGCACATTTACATTTGTCACAATTTCTCTTTACCCTTTTTTTTTACTGTCATCTCACATTCCTTGACTGCCATAAAGCTGCGCCGTGTGAAATGCACATTTTCGTTCCTTAGCTAATGATGCCTTTTTCTCAGCAGCTCGAAACTGTCAGCCACGTCCCTGAAGTCACCGCTGCGCTAAGCGTACCCTGCACAGGGCGCGCTGCAGCTGAAATGCACGCTCCCCTCTGATGATCCGGCCAACAAGCCAATTACTGCTTTCCACACTGCAGGCCACCTTAGCACTGAAAGAGAGAGCTAGCGTGGAGCAGGGGTATCTCTAACAGATCTGTGCTGGCGGCCTGTGGGCACGCGGCGTGTTGTTAGGAGATAGTGATACGGCACCGGAGGAACGCAGGCAGGCGCGAGCCCACCGTACCCTCAGTTGAACAAAGCCAACTGCGTCCGGTCACTACTGCCTCCCGGTCGTAGCCGGTTAATGACAAAGCCAAGCCTCAAACCTGTGTTGTCTCTCATGCCGGAGTTCTCAGTCCTCAGCCGGAGTTTGCCTGAAGCCCCCGACAGCTGTTTGTTATTATACTTTTAAATTTGATTACATTCAGTGAATGAAGCCCAGGTCCCAGCCTAGCGCATTAGCTCCCATTGATAAGCTTGCTTCTGCAGGTGGTCTTCCTTCTTCATAACTAAGTCTCTCCTACTTCTCCTCCTCCTGGACGTTACATTGTTCTCAGCCTCTGCAGGAAGAGAGCAACAATTCCCCATGGCCTCTTCTGGTATGATGTGCACAGCACCATACCAAACATACCATCTGATAACAGACAACACTAAGCATCAAATGCAAGATAAAAGGTGAGATTAAAATAGTTTTAAAATGAAATTTTTTTTTGGATTTGTGATTCTTATGTATTAATTACATACATTTTTGCTCGCCTGAACATTTCTTCTCATTCCAAATAACACTTCTGTGGCTGCTGCTATGCAGTGAGTCTGTCACTAGGCAATTAAATATTAAACTTTAGAACATATTTCAGACAAGGGAGGGTTTTTCTTACATTACTACATGGGATAATAATAACATTTAATGTCCCTATACTCTGATACAATGCACTACGACACAGAAAGCAAAACATAACCTCACTTGGGTCCTTATTATCTTTTGGAGAACTGAAAATAAAAGTTGGTGTCAGGTACACTGCTTGAGATTTACTGACTGAATCCCACAGAAAAAATAAATAAAGAATAGAAGAATTCAGCCTTGTCGTGAAACCATACCCATGGTTCTGTAGGCCCTTTCCTGCAATGTTGTTAACATTCAGGAACTACACTGAAAGCTTCCATTGTTAGAAATAAGTCATGTGGTATCTCTGCTCATACGAAATCATTTCAGAAAGCAAAACATACCAAGCAAAAACAGATTTCTGTATCACCAGATATACTGTTAACATTAAAATAATATTTATGAAGTGTAAAATACTGCATTGCTAAATAACATGAATAATTATTGTATGAGAATATACGGAATTAGCTGGTGAGCTATCATTAATGAGTTTCTGAAGCTTAAAATCATGAAAATCCTTCAGCATGAATCACAAAATCCAGTTTAGGAAAACAATCAGTAATGAAATTTAATTTTGCTTCAGTACGCTCATGGGCCTCTGCTGGATTCACAGAAAGTGTTAACTTGAGAGGAGCATCAATCTCAGATGATGAACCAGAATCATGATAGTCCATGAATGATGTTAGACTGTACTGCAGTCATAGGCAGAACAAAGCTGCGAGTACACTTTAATCCACAGTTCACATTCCCTAAAATTTGTTTTTCATTGTCTTCCTTTAATGTGTTTGGCTCTTTGAAGCAATACAGAGCAATTTCTATAAGAAGGGTGGTACTAAGATCTGAAAGAACAACAACACAAAAACTGAATTATTACTTCATATATAATTCTGTAATGGAAGCTATTATACTTGATTCAAAGGGAATGATTATTTTCTCTTTGAATGGGTCTGGACTTTGCCATTTTGGCATTTGCAAAAGGCTTACTCAAGTATTTATACCGTAAGGCTTTTCAGCTTTCCAAGCTTTGAGTGCAGTTGAATTTATTGCACTGCATATTCTTTACTGATTTTGATCTTATTTAATCAAGTTCATTGAATTAAAACAATGAAAGCAAACAACAGTGCGCAAATAAAATGAGCAGTGAAATAAATGATGTGATTCTTTGTAATCAAATTTTCAAAAACAGCTTTTTTTTCCCCCTTTGTAATTCTCTTGAATGTCTCATTGTTTGGTCAAATTACTATTTCTTAATGAAATTTCAAGCATAAGCAAAACATAAAATGTTTCCGTAGAGCTTTCTATTTTGTCCTCCTTTTCTTTTCTTTTTCCTGTCATCATCAATGCTGAGATTGTGCAGGCCTTTAATACGAAGCGGGTGGATGAAACATGAAACTGTAGTTTTGAACAGGGGCTTTGTCAAACACACCGGACTCCTATTAATGAAAGCAGTATAACTCGAGCCTCTCTACCTCACAGTCGCTTATTTATTGTGCCTCTAAATAGAAATGACACATTTTGAGCTCTGGATAGTTTTTATTTGGGAATGAGTATGTTTCCGCTCTTTGGTTACCCTGTCAGAAATCATTACCAGGCCTGGTTCATAGGTACACAATCGGTCAATTCATGGTGAAAGTGAGTGTTTTATTCACAGGAGGGCAGTAAATCATGAAACACATTTGGAGAGCTGTCCCTTCTTAGGGGAAAGAGGGAAAGAGGGGGTCAAGGGGATGTGTGGCTGATGACTGGCAGAGAAAGCAGTGCAGATCCGGACTGATTCAAGGATCTGAGTCAAAGCGCCTGTCAATCAGACAGCCGACGAATGCGGTGGGCGTGTCGACATTCTCCTGACACGGGGGGGGGGGGGAGACTTTTACTGCGCCTCAGAGTGAAATTGGGCTTAGGATCCGGTTAACACCAGGGAGGGTGTGCATCAAATATCCTGAAGATAACTGGGTCATCTGGTGGGGGGGGTGGGGAAGAGAAAAGAGAAAGCAATAATTTCCCCTAACAAAAATAAATCCCATCTAAATATAAATTGTCATTCATTGTTTATTGTGTGAATGGTAGCATTTATTGTGCTGCTCTTGTTAATGTATTCTGTCTGCTATCAAAGGAACCTAGCATTTGCAGCTGTGCAGAGCTGCCATTCCATTTAGCTGCTTATGGTATGCCCTCCTTTGATCACACTGCACCATTTATTTTGATGACTTCCTGCACAATAATTTCAATGAATAGCATATGATGAAGTTTGGGCTGGGAATATTTCCTGCATTAATTAAATATACAGTATATACATTACTGTAAACTATTTTTACCTCAGGTTAAAAATGTGATGCGATGGTATCTGGTATAATACATGCAAGTCGATAGCAAAGAATCCTTTGTTTCTTCACAATTCATCAGCACTCGCGCCTCCTTCCAAGTCAACAACAATATGGACTACCCCAAAGTTCGAAACCCCCAACCCCACGCCCCCACTGGAAAAGAACATTTCCTTCTGGCGGTTGGCATTTGGTCATTCCCCAGTGTAACCAGCGGGGTCTGGAGGGCCCGTCTGTCTCTCAGCTCTTTAGCCTTGTGACTGCTGGCGCGGGGAACAGATTGCTCGCTGGTGTCGCTCAATGGCGCCTCCTGCCTCTGTCGCCAAACGCGTCTCCTACACCAGCTGTTTCTCCCGGCCCCGCTGGAAATACACAAGCAGGATATGAATATTAATCTTCTAATTCCCATTTCTGGCACCCGCCTCTTCCCGATGCTTGGTTTGGACTGGGACACTGGAAGTGGCGTGCATTGCTCCGCCCAGCAACAGCAGGGCCCCACCCAGGGTGCCTGCCTTCCACCACCCCTAACTTTGGATTGTTCACATGGTTGAGCCGTTCTACAACTCAAGCTCGTGCAACTGCTACCAACTTCACCAAAAGCCAGCAAGGAAATCTTGTTCATAGTGATTTATATACTTTGGTCTTTTGCAGACCAACATGAATCCAACTGCAAATGTATAAACATTAATCAGCGTCTGACAACCATCTGGAAATGAATTTAGACACAACTGAACAATGTGTTTGAGCTCCCCTTTTTTGACACAACTAAAATCAAATTGTTCACAAAAAAAAAAAAACTATCTTGAGACATAAATCCTGGAGCATCCTTCTCTGCATCCTTAAAACAGACTAATTGGTTTCAGCTGGAGCTCAAAATTAATGGACTCATTTCAGATGGCCTCAGTCCTATTTACTTTAGATAGATAAATTAGCTACAACCGTTTCACTTAAGAACATCCAATGAATGATCAACCGATCAAAATAACTTAATTATTTTAGTCAAACAGGTATGCTTAGTTTCCAGCCAACAGGCACTAATTTATCTCGATTTCTACATTTTCTCCAGGGACAGAAAAGCACTCTTATCTAAAATATAACTTCAACATGACTTCAAAGGTCTACGTGTGTGCAGGATTACCACTGGGATCGATACTACAGAAATGGGAAAATAACAAGTAATGTAAATGTGGATCAGGAATAGCACACTACTAACTAATCTACTAATCTCTCACTTATCATCAGTTCTTTTTCATATTTAGCAACTAGGATGGTTTTAGGTAGCAGAAATCATTCGCAATAAAAAAAAGTAACTTACCACTAAAAATAAAATCAGAATGCAAATGACTTTCAGTGGCATTACTAAATGGCTCTGTTTGTAGTGCACTGCGTGACTGAGAGATCCGCACAAAAATTCCAATGCCCTTGTACACCTGTACCTGAGCAAATGGCAAAAATAAAGTCTTATGTCTTATGTCTCTTATGTCATTGGCATGGAAAAGAGGTAATGGCAATGAAGGTACTGAATGCCTGAGCTTTTTACAGGATCTGTGAGCTCTTATCTTTAAAAAATGACCTAAACATCTGCCTGATGATTCCAGCCAGTTTAACAGAGTCTGAGCATACCGTCTCAGTGCATGGTCATGTGTGAACACTTCAGAGACAGATGTAAGGAGGAAAAGAAAAAGGCAGTCATCCTCGAATGGGATGTTGGAAGAGCTGGAGCCGGCTGGGAAGGCGGGCCAGCTACGGGCGGCGCACGGGAAAGCGGTGGCGCCGTTTTAATAACTTTTGTCTTCGTTATTTTAGCTTGTTGTTTTAGTTTATTGTTTTTGCCCGGAACCCATGAGGGGGAAGGGTGAAGATGACGTTTATTTTATTTTGTGTTTGTGTGGGTGCTCTCTCTCTCCATGTGGCAACCAACGGTGTTCCAAACCCCCCTCCAGGGGGTTGTCATGCTCGTGTGTGACAATATACTGTAGTTATAACATTATTATTCTATTTGAATGTATCCTCAGATGTTTTTTTCAAATGTAAAGGAATGTAATAAGACTCTTCGGTTGAACTGAAAGGTTGTCTTGCAACAAGACAAAAGATAATGATAAAATGATGACTGTCCTTAAACCCCTTTTCCGCTTCAATTATCAAGCTGGGTGATTTTATATTCAGGTTTTTGTCATTTCATGTCAACTCGGCCTAGAAGTCTTGATAGCACTGATCTACTGCCAGTTACATTAAAAAAGTGCATAAAGCTCGTTGCTTCCAGCACCATTGACAAAAGGCACAATGGATGAATACAACAGAAATGCACAGCACATTGTCATCACTGGCGACAACAATCAACCAGAAGAAGAGTCAACTTTTTTTTGGGTGGAGGAACTCAACCTTGAACTGAAGACGCTGGCTTTGTCTTACTGAGGTCCAACACCATCCAATAATGGTGACTGTGAGCTCATCCAAACCACTAAAATTTTGGTTTGCTTGGGTTGTTCCTGCTTGCTCGCACTGGATTAATCGAGTCTGGAGGTCTCCAGGGGTTCCACTCTTCAGTCTAATATACATGATTGCTCTTTTTACATGCCTTTGTTTTCAAATGTTGCTTAAGCTGAAGCCTAAGGGTCTTGATGTGGGCAGACTGCTGCCTTGCTGGAGCTCCAGCTGCTCTGTTGCAGGTGCCACAATAGTGAAGTGATTGTGCTTTCATTCTTGTCCCCAGTCTACGCCGGAAAGAGGGGGTCATAGCATTGCCATAGCATCACATATTGCTGTGCACTACAGTATTTAATATATTAATCTGACTTCATTGAAACAGGTAACCTGTCCAGGGCAGAATAGCTTTTTCCTTAGATTCTCAAACTGTGCTAAGGGACATGTTTTTTTTCACAAAATGAGAGCACTGAGCAACGAGTATTTATTGTTCCAACACCGTTGAATTGAATCATAGCTTTTTTATCAATCAGTCATGATGAAATCTCAAAATCATCCATACACACAAAGAGGGGAAAAATCACAACTGAGCCCCCAACAGCAGAGCGGCGGGTGGGGTTTTTGGGTCCGGTAAGGATGATCCGGCTGAGAGATGCCTAATCGCAGCCCGGTCATCCCCACAGACTGGGCCCTGGGCCAGTGATTTCATGCTCACTCACAGACTTTCTCCTCCGTCAACAGAGTGGATTTACTGTACAGTACAGGAATGTGGTCTGAGCAAAATCGTGTGCTCTTTCTCTTCCAGTCCACACATGCACATTCGCGCAACCATGCATATAAACACATGCACATGCCCACATATGTTAACAAACTCATACAACCACATCCACAAATGTATGTACACGCCCTTCCGCACAGAGACATGTAGACAGGCAACACATTCACAAGGTTCACCAACAAAGTTGAGCTTTCTATTTCTGGGAAAAAAGATAACAGTGCTTTTTCAGATGTCTCAGGCACATAAAAAGATGCCGTTGTATGTGGGAATAATTTGCCATAGCAATCCCAGCCTCAAAGTCAGAGGAAACCCCCTCCCTACACAGACACAGATACACAAGCATGCACACACACGCACACACACCTTGTAAAGAGATTTTTATACTGGGAAATTGCCTCATTCTGGGTATGTACAGGCACACAGAGATATGTCATACATATTGACCAAAAATGGTGAAGTATACAAAACAAATGCTTGGCTGCACCACTTGCCTTTCCCTTTGGTTTGTAAGGCAGGAAACAGACAAATGTGATTAATTAGCATAAATGCATTAATTGTAAGGTATTAAGTCACAGCATATCAAAGACTGAAATGTAGCCCATGGAAAAACAATGACCTAAAACCACAAACCTACAAAACTCCAAACAAGTCAGAGCCCCCCCCCCCCACCCAAACACACACACACACACACACACACACACAATGAAGTACTCCTCCTGTTAAAACTGGGGAAATAATAATTAAAGGCGCTGTCTGCAACAGTCTGTGCATTGATAGCGGTAATGGATATGGGTCTGAATGTTTACCTATTTTCCCAGGAGAACCTCATTCATATGCTAATCTGTTCCAGATGCTGTAATTACAGGGTTAATTAAATGTCGCATTCCGGAGGTGCAGCAATAGCAGCAATGGCTCCTGGTGTTCTCATGAAGCTGCCCAATTTTCCTGAGGACAAAAGACTCAAAGCACAGGTGTAGGAAGGAGGGGGGGGAGAGAGAGAGAAAGAGAGCAGCAAGAGAAAATATTTTCCCAGTGCGAATATCTGATGCTCTGCTTTGTGGACCGAATGTCTGATGGCCCAGAGAGCAGCTGAGAGAGGATCATGGGATTGAAAGGCCTCCTGCTGAGTCCACCACAGCTGTGGGTCTGGGACAGTGGCCAGCGCGGGCGTGTCAGAGGTGAGGCGTGTGTTTGCATGAAGCTATATTCGGAAAACAGCAGACAGAAGCAGACCACATAAATATCCTCAGGCAGCTTGTGGGGGCGTTGACTGCCAGGCTGTTATCACCTTGTCCGTTTAAGGCTGGTAGATGTTGTCTTAATAAACAGTAGGGTTGCATGCGATTAGCATAACAAAGTGGGGATGCTTACAGCTTCTATTATAGAGGGGGTGAAGCAGTCTGCACTCAGGAGTTCTTGCTCATGATGCTTCCAAACTTTTTTTTTAGATTTGTAATCAAACAATACACATGTGCTTAAAGTGCAGGTTCTCAGCATTTTTTAATACATACAAATCACAGAACTTATACATAGCCCCCCCCCCCCCCCCCCCCCCCCCCCATTTTATATAGTCCAATAAAGATACAATATTAGCCTGCGAGACACAGGTAGGATGGAATGGAAGAGCTGTAAGCTCTACCACTCTGTCATGCCGGAAGGATGATGGTCCTGCGCACACAGGGCTGCACATGGACAGAGACAAATACTATCGCAAGCATGTACAGGCACACACAGACACACAGACAGAAGGCTCCCTTCGTAATGAACAGCAGACCAGACATTATTTCAGCCCTGTGGCATTGTGCGTGACATTGCGGCATAACTGACCTTGTATTTAGATGGCCGTAGCGTCATAACAGGTGGAGCACAGTCATTGTCATACTACTGCTTCGATAAACATCCCATCTGCGGAAATACACAATCTGCTAAATGTAACCTAAGTGAGCCACTCTCAAAAAGAACGTCTGCTGAGAAAATACCAGTAATAATAACCCTTGTAATCTGCACAGGCAGGTTAATGAAAAACAAATGTGAGGTCATCGACGCACTCCCAAGAGAGACTAGACTCACTGCTGCTCTGAAAATAAGAACAGGGAAAGTGATAGAAAGTGGGGCAATGGGACCGTCTCTAAGTGCAATTAAATACTAGACAACCACCAGCACCCCCCCCACCCCCACACACACAGACTCCCCATGTAGAATGCTTTCAGCCAGGCGCAGTCTCCCTCTTAAAGTAATTAGTTAACTGGGGCTTCGGAGACAGCAATGCACTTTCGGACACTGAAAATGCTAATTCTGACTGGAGATCGTAAATTAAAAGACTGATGGGTTGTGATAGACTGTCAGCCCAGCAGCCACTGCCTGTGGCCAAAAGCCCTATTCCAGAAACTGCAGTCGCTATTTCTTGCTGATGGCCACAAATCCGGCCATTTTGTTTTGGATATGTCAGTGAGGATATACCATCTGCATTCTATGATGGTAGTAGACCTCTTATATCCAGAGGTGGACATTCTAGGGGTCAGAAAGTAAAAGTCCTGCCATGTATTTCATTTAGCTTTAGATTTAGCTTTACCTCCTGGCTGAAGAATGGTGCTCATTAGCAAATCCAGGTGACTGGAATAAAATCCTGGGATTAACTTTTACTTTCTGAACCTGGATTGTCCATCTTTGCTTATATTGCCCTTCACCAGTGTGTATAGATCAAGCTAACACACAATATTTCCACAGTGTTAAAGTGTGTTTCAATTCCTGCTTCTTCTCAGTCTTCTGTTTTACAAAGTATTTAGGTTCCATTTTTTGTAATGGGGAACACCTCTTCATTTTTAGTCAGAAAAAGGAGTTTTTGATATCAATTTTTAAAACATTTTTCGCACAATACAAGGAGCATTGTTAGCGTATTTTTTGTTGTTGAGCAAGTTCAATTCATGTCAGGATTATCAGCGATTTTGAGTGAAGGAAGCAGCAAAAAAAAAAAAAAAAAGCCTTTTTTTGATTTTGACACTTCTGTCCCCCATTTCCTTTTAAATGGGGGACAGAAGATAGGAGAAGCTATGCCCGTCATAACTTAATCAGTTCTGCTGGCACGTCTTTATTCTGCCCCCTCCTAGGACTCTGCCTTTCACTGAGCTGTCAGCTTACATTATACACACGGCGCACGGATACTGAGAGAGCAAGAGTAAAGAACAGAGCGTGTGAGGCAAAACCTCCACCTGTTCAGCACACAAACACGCTTCCCCATGCAGTGTCACATCAGCGGGGTTTCTCATTTGCCTTCCGGAAAGTTTCTTGGGAGAAAATGAGTAGTAATCTTTTGTATTGGAAGGAGGAAATGGAAAATTTTCTTGTTGAGTACAAAGGAAAAATAATCCACGAACATAGCTGTAAAGATCAGAATTCTGAACTCCTTTTCAGACACATTTTTCATTTGTTATTATTGTTATTATTATTACTATTATTATTATTATTATTATTATTATGACGATGCAGCAGTACACATCTCACGTAATTTGTACTGCACTTGTGTTTTTTGCCAAATGGGCTGTAATATATAGACCTATTCATATTAAATAAAAATGATTTTCTAAATAGCTTTGATTGTTGGCTCAATAGTCCTTGCATAAAAATGACTTTTTCTTTGGTCAGATATTGTGTATGTAAATGAAAAAATGCAAGTTTATTTGCATCACTTTGTCTGCACATTATTGTGTTTTCCATTTTTCCACTTTCATTACTTTGTGTGTATGCATACATTAATTTGTGTTACACAGCTTTTTGTCAAGAAACTTTAATTATCTTTGCGGGAAAGTCTTGGCTAAACTTATCGGTAGTTGTAATTGTGTAGTGTTTAGAATTCAAGCAAGAAGCCCGTTTGCATGCGCACACCTCATTTAAAGGCACAGCCGCCATTATCGCTGCATAAGAGAGAGTAGGCTATGCGTTGCAATTTAGAAAACATCTTCAGGCCCAGTTCCCAGTGAAATAATCTGTTTACACATTATAGTGCTGGTGAAAATGTATTTAGTTTCTGTTAGCAGGCTTGCGTTACAGACATTAATGGTTGTGTACGATTGTCCCTGGCACTTTTACAAATAAATGCAAATAACGTAAATAAACTTTTTTCACTGGACTCTGTGCGTCATCCTTGTTGACCGTTGGGTCCTGTTATCTTATGACAGATGTTGTTCATTGGCTGCTTCCCTCTTAGCAGTAATGACCTACTGACTGCACCTGGAATCTAAATGTTTGTCATTCTTGCCATTTTCATTTGCACACCATGAAATTACATATTTTGACATTTAGCGGATCCTTAATGCTTTATAATTTAATGGGCTGTGGAGGACAAATTACCTTTTGATCAAGAAAACAAGAGAAGACAAACAAACACACACTGGCCCTGTAATATAGAGCCTGTGAGGTACATTTTTTTAGCACTTACCTAACATATTCTCCAGACCTGTCTTTAACTATGTTTGCATCGCAGTAATTATAGGCTTTTTAAAAGAAAATTGGCAGTTTTTGATTACCTTGATGAGGCAAACCCCCTTTAAAACACTTTCTGTACGTGTTCCGGGGAGAGTGCTTGCACAGCTTAAAAACTCAATGACTTAAGAATTCAGATCCCAATCTCACATAACAATTTAAAAAATAATACGTTTGGTACATAACAAGGAAAAACACAATGTACCTGATCCTCATATGAAATACACGTCATTACTGCCTGGAAGTGCCATGTAATCCAACACAAAATATAATTTGACTGAAAATGCATCATGTCATTTGAGTTGTGGCATTTACAACACATCATCATTACGAAAAGTGCTGATGAGAGTGTGTGTGTGTGTGTGTGTGTGTGCCAGTTATCCCGACAGCATTAGCAGGCGGTTGTTCACAGTAAATGGCTTGAGGGTATGCAAGGGTGTTATTATCAAGAGGAGTAATTTGACAGTGGAGCATCATGTGATAACAGTATATCTCCTCCATTAAAGCAAGATTAGCAGCACTCCGGCCATTTGACTTTAGCCCTATCCTTTTAGCTTCAGCAGCTACTGGGACGAACGACCTCACAGAGGAGAACGAGAGACAATTTAATTGAAGGAGAGACAGTCCACTCAGTTGTCATGTTGATAAAGCCGCGGGTGATTATTATGGGATGCAGGGAGAGCAAAGACTATTCAGTGGCAAACAGTCGGGGAAACTCTGTGAAAATGAACACATACCAATAAAAAAAGCATTGAGAACCTTTTGTAATGCTGTTACATCGAAGGCATTTTTACTTTATGTGACAGATCAAAGTGACAGAGCCATTAAACTGAGTTACATCCAGATCATAACTTAAGTTTTTTAAAATATTTTTTTAATAAAGGGTACATGTAACTGCTAAAAAAAAAGAAACACCAACCATAGTATCCCTCTCTGTAAATTTCTCAGAGGACTGTTCTGTCTGATTTATATTTTCAGCCAACTTATTGATTCAACAGTTTCTTCTTGCATTGCACACCATGTCGTGATCAAGGAGTATGCACTTTCAACCACAGATGCCAAATTGTTGATGATGTTTTTCCCTCGTGTTTCCATGCCAACATTACCTTAGCATATTTTCCTTGTGAAACATCAGCAAGGTCAGTCTTAATCACTGTAGCTCCTGGCAAACATGTCCCAACAACACCCTGTCTTCCAAAGTTATTGAGATTTCTTCCAGTTATGGCAGCCAAAATAATAGGCAACTGAGCTTTTTTAAACATAACTGCAATCATGTGGTGATACTATTGCTTAATGAACTCAGGAACCTCTTTGGTATGGAAGCACCGCTTTCAATATACTTTTTTATATCTCTCACTTAATAAAGAGTTCCCTTTGACAGTAAGCCTGTATACTTGATGAATGATTGCCCAGTTTTTCATACATGTACAGATACTCACAGATTGGTTGGTTTCTGCACATTCATTCATTCTCTTTTTTGTTTTTGTTTTGTAAAATCCATTGTAAAGCATGAATAGTGAAATTTGTACAGAGTACAGATAGTTTTTCAACCCGATAGCTGATTGGCTAATTAATGGCACAGACTAGCTAGAGATTCCACTCGCCTGGTGGCCCAGGTCGAAATCAGTCACTGATTAGAGTAGAACAATGAAAATGAGCAGCACCACCGGCCTTGTGGGACTATAACGAGTACAAAGAGTACTACTGAGCACGTGAGCACTGTTGGTGCATCAGGATTTAATCAGGAACAAGAACATCAAACTGTTTAATATGGACCTTTGGTCAATGGGCCTTTTGCTTAATGAAGCACTCCTTGACTGTGTGCAGACTGGACCAATTACCCTTCTGCATTTTCACACAATGTGGATTCCACACAGAGGAACTGAAATAGACCTGGAAGGCTACTGGAGAAATAACTTTGAATGTTGAACAAATGTAATAAATAAAACTCCCAGAGTCAATGGAAGAAAAGAGACAAACTGACATCATATATAATTAGGTTACATATAAAGATGTCTGTACAAAAGTAGGGATAAAGATTTGTCAAGTATTGTCATGTCACAGTAATGTGTCAAACGACTGTCATTTGGTCCTTGATGTGTGTAACATGATCCTGTAAGTGTGGCTCTGCTACACCACAATACATATATAAATGGTAGCATCAAAAGAGGCAAGATGACTAAAGCATTTCAAAGTATTTCCTGATCCCTTTCCATGCGAACTGTGACTGTGGGCAGACATTTTCAAAACACAGACGAGAGAAGCCCAGAATTAAACTGAAATAGATCGTTCTCTTTGAAAGTCTCTTTGAATCTTGTTTGCGTCTCTGAGCTCCTGACTGTGTGCAGGGTTCCTTGAAGAGGATGATGCTCAGGGAGAATAGTTTGTGGGTCTCCTTCTGTTTCCTACATGGCCATGCCCATGACAGACACATTGTCCTGCAAATGGGTCCAGTTATTTAAGTTCGGTAGCACTTTTCCCCGTTCACACTATCTGGTCTCCCCGGTCTCCTATATGGAAAAATTCTGAGTCGAGACTGTTCACACATGGCATGACCGTTCCAATGTATTATGCAATGCAGGACAATTAATAACATTTTGTTTGTTCATTTTTTAAAACAGCATACTATTTCTCTGACTAATTGTGTTAGCACAGATGTGAATCCTACCAACGAAACACAGTTGAAGAGTGATAGTTTTAAGATAGCGTGTGGTAACAGCTTTAGCTAATATAGCTCAGTTATATGATCTCAAATAACATTAACAATGTAAGCATGGTGTATCAGCTAAAATCAATACTTATATGTGCAGTTTGTTTACATTTGTTCACACTAGGTCCGTGGCAGAAGATTTCCATAAATCTTACTAGGTCTTGACTCAAAAAATTTGAGTTTCACAAGAATATTTCAGAATATTTCACAAGAAAAGAGACTCTGGCTCTGTTCATACAAGGCAAACATGTAAACTACCGAAACATTTACAGGTTAAAATACATGCGAGAAAGGGAATAAAAGCTCACTGCACTTCCTGTGACTTGTTATCTTGCTTTTGAATGGCCCCTTCAATCTCAGATATCAAACATTTTGGTCAGAGACTAACTGTGCTGTAACATGATCAGAATGTTAGGTGAATGGTATGCAGTGCTGAGCTTGTAAGGGCTCGAAGCTTGAAGGTGAGTGGTGGTGTTGCTGATTGTTATTAGCTTTTCTTATTAGCATGGATTTTTGTAACCTTAGAAATAGTGAAACATTTAGTCTAATGGAAACAAACGTGTTCACAGAAATGAAAATCAATCAACTTTATTAAAACTTTTGTCCAAATAAGCACTAAAACAAATGGGACCTGGTAATTAGTATATATATTTTTTTCTTTCTCTCACAGAACAGACACAAACAGCCAAAGGTTGAAGTCTAACGATGGTGTACTGGCATTGAAGGTAAAGTTACTTCTTTTGGCCAGAATACCACTATTACCCCTTGATGGCCCTGATCGACAGTGAAAAATCCTTTCACAATAAAACTCAGATTTCTCATTTTCTGAAATCGATGAGAAGGAGCCAGCAGTCTCTCAAGAGGCCATTTAAGTGCAACCACAATATGGCTGGAGAACTTTATGTTCAGGAGTTCCAAGTTATGAAGATGTCACAGAGTACAAAGTAGAAAAAATTCCACCGCCTACTTAATTCTGAAGAGAAGAAGAGAATCCTATCCTGTTTCAGACAGGAAATATTTAGCCTTCCTTTTTCTCCTTGTGCGAATGTGAACAGAACACCCAAGGCTGCATGAACCCAAGACTAACTGGATTTCATGTCCTAAAAAATGATAAATGAAAACCAATAAACCAGTACAGACCCCTTCTCCTGTTGTGGGTGTGCAAACCTTTACTGCTTCTGAATATCATGCTGATAGAAATGATTAACCCTTGTCTTCTATTTACTTATTAGCAAGTCATGACCTTTTTGGGATTTTGAAGCAAAACAGAAAAACTTATGCAAAATACTCATTATATAGGATATTTATCTCAATTCCAAACAATATAAACATGATATATGGTTAATGATTGCCATTAACATCTGTTTGCTTACTGTTAATAATGAAAGTTTCATTAATATTTTAAAATCCACTATAATGGAAGACATGGGAACCATAAATCATGTTTGTCTGTGAAAATTACAACAAAATATGCAGGATTATTGATATGTTTTGTACTGACATTGTCAATTATTTGTCATATTTATCTTATTATATTCAATGAAAACATGTAGCTAAAAGCCATAATGCAAATGCACGTGATGATGAGACAACAAATAGAAATCAAAACAAGAAGCAAATTTACGCTGGTTTAGTCTCTTGCTATGAATTAAGTCTCTCAGAAGTATCATTCGTTTAAGAAGGGTCTTTTGTTAAAACGGGTCAATTTAACGGAAACCAAACGCAAGGCTTAAATTAAATATAATGGATTTATTTATTTATTTTATTTTTTATTAATAACCCCCCCCCCCCCCCCACACACACACAGAAAAATGCTTGCATAATATACAGCAAATTACATTTGTCTTTTTACTTCAGGCCAAGGTCATAAAGATAGTTCCTCAGGGAAAACGGACATATTCTGCTGGATAATTGGCACTGGATGAATGGAATCCAGGCAAGGTTAACTTTTTTCACAGAGGGATCTGAGAAGGCAGATATGTGCTCTCCATGGCAACATGATGCCAACAAGAGAATGATCTTCCCCACTGCAAACAGAGACACCTGAACCTTTGGGAAGGGTACTGTATGTACAGTTAACATCCTAGCAGACTGAACATCAGGCGTCAAAGGGCTTATTTCCTTACGTATACCTGCATGGTATAAAAACCACCATGCAAAACCAGTTCAATCTTTTTCAATTCATGGACAAATAAAAATATCTGTTAAAAAAACAGAAACTACAAAAATGTGCTTCTGGTTCTACTACTGCTACAGTTTAATATGAAACCACAATGTGTCAAACTGCTATAACAAAAAGACATAAGAAGTCATAGAAAAGCAAAGGAGGAGAAAAGCATGGGTCATGACTGTCAATCTTTCAAGGTCAACTGTCCAGCCAATTAAGGGAGAGAGAAAGCAAGAGAGAGAAAGAGAGAGAGAGAGAGAGAGAGAGAGATAGAATCTATATTTCTTTACATGCATATATGACACACTCTTCCAGTTAATTACTTTGAACCAAACAAGAGTGTGACCAAGCAAATCACTCATTAATCTGTGTCATGTTTTACATTAACTTCAGGCTCTGAGCCCATAATTAAGATATCTGTAAGTGATTATTTGACTTGTTTCCTCTCCTCCATGAAAAACACAAAGGTCTCACTCCTTTACCTCTAATGAAAATTTTAAAAACACTTATTTGCAATGTAATTACCTGTTTATGACCTTGTTTGCGACTATTGGGATGCATACTGTTCTCAGAGCATCACCATGTGGTTGTTACAATGTTACCATAACATTACAGGGACATTTTTATAGTGTTATCTGACAGCTGGGATTTAGCTGGCAGTTTATTTTCATATCATGGGACCAGGAGAAGGTCACAACATCAGCCTTATCAAGAATTTTCATTGGTCCCCTATTTGCAAAAATATCCTTTATACTACTACAGGATAGACTGATCCTGCTGGTGGGAGATATCATAAGGGTTCATTAGTTTTCCATGAATTTAATGATATTAAGGTCAACTGTTTAATTTTCTGCCTCAGAGTCATCAAATGAAAGTGTTTCATTCCATTTCTGTATCCTTTGCATGTTTTCATAATCTATAACTGCATAATGTATTCTACATTTCCAACAGTGACTTCTACACATTTATCATACAAGGTTTGCTAGGCTCAGGAGGTATTGGATTTTTGTTTTCAATGGTTTCCCCTTTGATTGATGGCTTCATTGTAATTATTTATGGAAAGTCATTACAGGATAATTAAACAATGCCTGCATTGCAGATCTCAGGGAAATATTATACATGAACAATATCCAAACTTGTAAGAGAGAGAGAGAGAGAGAGAGAGAGAGAGAGAGGTTAACCTTGATTAATTAATCAGGTCTCACCATGCTCTTCATGACCATTAAACATCTGGCTCGTACGTTAATATGTTAGGAAATAATTAAATTATGTGTTCATTTAATTACTTGTGAGATTCATTCATTACACACACACACACACACACAAATACAATAAACAGAAAATATAAAATAAAAAATCATAAAATTTCAGTTAGAAGCACTAAATAATTAATTTATCAAATTAAATAAAGAACTTTGTTTAACAAAGCTGGAAATCACAGCGCAAAATTTATTTTAAAAGCCCAACATATTTTTTTCTGTATCTCGGTTTCTTGTTATTATAGCTTTGACAACGATGATTACAAAGTTGCACAATTATTTTAATGATTTTTTTAATTAATTAAAAACATTAACTCAAGTGCTCAGTTGAAATTATTTAATTGTTCAGTTTTTGGTTCAAGTACCAACATGATCGTTTCAATTTAAATTATTCTAATTCCAAGGACATTTTGTTCAGTTTGAACCCACTCACTGCTATGTGTGGATATGGGGCTCGTTTCACAAAAAACTATGCTGTAAGTGCTAATATACTATTACTTTTTTCTCTGAGAAATTATATTACAATGAAACAATATATTTTTCCATGTATTTGTTTTAACATTAAATACAGCTCACTGCCCCTTGTTGTTTATTGTATACAGCCTTTCACCTTTATCAAGGGCAAAAATCTTGGAGGTGTCTAGAGCTTCTCACACACAAACATACGCACACCTTATCACACATCTCATCCATTTTCAGAAATGTATTAAAATTTGCATCATGTCGTAGCAGTTCATGGACACATGGATTATTGTATTCAAAAATGCAAAGCGGTCAGTGCTGCACATTGCTGTGAACATAAGAGCCTGGACTTCTCCTTAGCTGTGCTGCAAATCACTGGTGCCCGGCTATGGCACTGCAAAGTGCATGGGGGAGGGGAGGGTCTTAATGGATGAGTGATCCTGTCTGTCCTCAAAGCTCAGACAGTGTCCCTGCATCCATGTCCTGAGTCCCTGTATAAATTGCCCTCTCTCCGGCACACAGACAGGCAGGCACCACCGACACCTTCACTCGCTCACCAAGGGTCTTGGGATAATGAGCCCCTGCTATGGCCTTTCCCTAATGGCAGCCCCTGCCCACTAGGGGTGAAAAGCGGCCAACCTTTTGGCCTTTGTGATTATATTCGTTGGAGACAGAGCTATCCCACATTTGTTATTTTCCAATGTTGATAGTTACTTGTTATTATTAATTGCTAAGCTTTTCCAATATACATAGTACACGCATTTCATAAAGGGATTTTACTAGGATTTGTCCAAATGTAATTGAAGTGGAAGAGAAAGGCCCAAGAGCTGTTCAATACAATATTTATTTGGCATAAAAGCACAAGCATATATTTATTACAGTTATATGACACTTTTTGGATACCAGTGTAGACATGTATTCCTTGTTGTGGTCATGGATGTTTTTCAGATGTTCTCATGAAAACAGAAAAAAAAATTAATTAAAAAAATCGCCAAAGGCAAGAATATAGCTTAAATAATTTTGTCCAGGAAATGAGAGCTATCTGTTTTATTTATACAAGGATGAGCTTGTACAGTACCATTATGTTTCTAGAGGCTGTACATAGGAACACATTCCTTGTAGAATATTTATTCACAATTAAAACATAAATTAACAAAGGCGGTAAATTATACATGGTTCACCCGCTATGGATGTAAATATCCTGAAATTTAAGCTGACACTGAACTTTAACTTCATGTTCATTTCAATTGAATGGGCTGGAGTACAGAGCCAAAGCAAGAAAAAATGTATCTGTGTCCAAATACTTATGGACTACACTGGATATGTGCTGTACCTATCTTTCTCTCTTTTACATACTGTTTTTACTGTGTAATGTATAGTTATAACCGCAAGTTTAATTTAACCTTTAAGTCTAATGTTCAAATTTTACTTGTTTTTACTTGCTATATGGATCATAAACCTTGCAATTTGCATCCTCTTATCCTTAGATTACTGAATCCAGAACAATGCATTTCCCTTTCCTTTTCACTAAACACATCTCAATTACAAAAAAGGAAAACAATAGATAATGCTGGAATAAGGAGGGGAAAACAAAGAAGGTAAACACACTGTTCAGACAGATTATTGTTATTGTATGCACTGTGACCCTGAAAAGGAATCATTTCCCCCTTTAAAAACTGTGTGTAGTCTAATACTGCAGAGAACTCCTCTTTATTAAGGTATTTAAGTTCATCAAAGTCCCACTCATGAACCAGGAAACAAAACAAAACAAGAAGTTGATCATTCCTGCTTTGCCATGATATAGAACAAAGAACATTGGGCCTCATTCACCAACCGTTCTTCAGAAGAATTTTCTTCTTAAAACCCACTTACGCAGTTTTCACGAAAATTCTGACATTCACCAATGTTTTCTTATTTGGGATTTGTTCTTAGGTAAGAACAGAATCTACGCACACTCAAGAGCACACTTACACACATTTGAGTGCTGTTTGTGCAAAATAATTGGTTATTGCGTTTCTTCAATTCTACAGTTGTATAATATTATAGGATTTAAATTACAATAATATTGTTATCATTTATAATATTTTTTAATGACTATTTTTATTATTGTACAAAGCATTAAGGTGCCAGGTTCCGCCTCAGAGGGTAGTTGCCTCAGCGGGAGTTCATCTGTAAATAAATGATAAAAAACAAACCATTGTAGTGATTTTTTTATTTTGGGGGGTATCAATTATGCAATGTTTGGTCTATACTGAAAAAGCAAATGTTTAAATTTTGAATACAAACTAAGCACTAAAGTAACACTTTTTTTAAACACATGTACACTTTGAAGAAGAGAGCACTTATTCAGAGGCGTCACTGGGGGGGGGCGGACCGCACTGCGTGACACCATCAAAGGGGGGTGACACCAAAATGACTGGCAATACATTTTTTGCACAGTGTTTTGTGCAGCGACGGGTTTACTCCGATGCAGTTTACTGTCGGTTGATTTAATTAGTGGTATTAATGTGACGAGAAGCGCTTTGTCGTTTGAATGCATAACACGCAATTCCTTGCGCCCACTCCCACTAGCATTTTTACTTTTTTTGCCTCAGATTTGACATCAAACTATTTTTTTTACTTCATCAGTTGTGCGCCCTTTTCCGGATACAGCGTTCACTGAACAAGTAATAGCATCCCATGGATCTTTTTTTTGTTTTATTTTATATCCACTACTGACGCTACTAAATATGACAGGTCGTTTGCTATTCACTTCCTGCAGCAATACCTCCACTTCAGAACTACTGAAGTTTTTCTTACGTTTGGAGTCTGGTGCTCCACCATCTTTAGATTTTAGTTTGGGCATTATTGACCTCGCTCTCAACTTTTCTTTTCAATTTCTGTGTGTGCACACGGCCCTGTAGTCTCATGCCCTTTTATGGGGATTGGTGTGGTGTTTGCCTAAGCTAATTAGGAACAACTGGCATGCTCTTTCCATTTACGAGGACAATGGGATTCATCATTTTAAGAACACATGTGCAAACAATTCCGCAGTTTAAGAACACGTTGTGATTCTGACATAGACTTTTCTTAGGATCTTTCTCAAGAACAAATTTAAGAAAAAACTTAGGAAGATATTGATGAATGAGGCCCATTGTGTGCTTTTATTTATTTTTTCTTCTATTAAAAAAATAATAATAATAACATTCAGTCTTGGAAAGTTATAGTATTGTGTTCTGTTTGGATGCTGCTTTTGACTTTTAAAACCAGATGGCTGATTGGCACCACGTGACATGTCTAACTCATTTAACAGGCCCAAACGTGAATCGGCAAGACCCTGATGATTTTAAGCTCAGACCAAATCGGTCCAAAAATTTTGTTACTAATACAAGGAACTAAATTAGTGATCCAATGAGGATAACACAGTGCCAAGCATCTCCAAGGCTTAAAAAAGATAATTGATTTCTGAGCGGGTGTGAAAAGATTCTGAATCGCAGCCATGGTACAGGTGAAAGGAGCCGGACACGTGAAACCAGTCTAGAGAGCCACATCTGGACATCTAAATTAAGTATCGAATTTAATGAGGTCAAAAAGTCTGCAACAGTGGCAAGTAAGAAGAACAGTATATATATATATATATATATATATATATATATATATATATATATATATATAATTGTCTAACCTTCCCTGAAGCCAATCGGAAGGAGTCTAACAGACCATTTAAACAGTGTAAGCAGCCTGATTTTGTGGTTGTTTTATTTGCCATTGCATTTGTCTTGCCTGATTTTAGAATATAGGTGATGAGCATATAATAGGTTTGAACAATACACATGCATGATTCTATTCAGGCAGGCAACATTCTGGAGTTTCAGTAAATGTTTATTTTGTTCACAGTGTCCTTTAATTGTACTGAGAGGTGAAGTACTGCTTTGCTTGCCTACTGTTTCAAAAAAAATAAAAAAGTGAATTTAATCAGTTGTCTTTAAGCTGACATGATTATTTATTTATTTTTTGCTCTTGCTTGAAGAACACAGAAACATGGCTTGACCTGCTCCGCTCATGGACTGATAAAGACAGATGCTTGGTGTAGAGTCGAAAAAATGTCACCACAGAAAATCACAGCTTCTGCACGTCTTCAATCAGCCTTAGCACAAGGGCTCATTGTTGTTTTCTGTGCTCATTCAAAAATAAAAAGTTCATGAAAATTCATTGATTGAATGACCTTTTTTTGTTACCAGTTCATCACTTGGCTCCAAAGCATTTTCAGAGGATGAATGTAGTGTCAAAATTTGCATGAAAATACAAAATGTCAGCTATAAATCTATAGCTGTATTCAATTTTTAAAATCATTTACTTGCTTCAAAACAAATAAGCAAAAAACATAAATAAATAAAAATCATACATGAAACGTAACAATATTTAAAAATAGACCACTGAGATTTTTATGCTTACACAAAGGGAATAGAGTGTTGAATAACCCAGGAACACAATAAACAAACCAAAAAGTGCTAAGCAGCAAGTTTACTTTGAACAGCAGATGACTGCAGGGTATAACCGATGATATTAAAGTTCAGGTTTGAGTCGAGAATTGCTTAGTGGAAGCTGTTCACTGCATCTGAAGCAGAGCAATGTATCATTTTGCACCCAGCAGTCTGCACATGCTTGCAAATAAAGCTTGGCTCGTGAAACTGAACACTGCCGTTGGGTGAGTCAAAAGCAATGTAGTGTAATGTGCAGCAGCTGAACACATGCTAAATCAACACTGTCATTGTAACAGATTCATAACGTCGACTCACAATTACTTTTATTCTTTAGAGCACTTCTGCAAGCACTAGAGTTAACTAGTGAAACCATGTTTATGGACAGAAAGACCTAAAGACAATTGATTATTGTGAGTCTCTGTTAAGCATAGACTTTGCTTGAGTCCAAATCCATTATCTCCATTGACAGTTATGTGCAATACAATGCACTGTTCCCTGACTGCTGCTGTCCATATGTGACTATGTGTTGGTATCTTGTTGCAGTTGTACAGGTGTGGATGTGAACAAATAAAAAATAAAAAATTAAATTTTCTTGTGAAAATGAAAATATTTTAGTTCTTGGTAAAACTGTCAGTCTCCCTTTTAGATTGTTGGATTACTGAATAAGAATAACTGCAAATTCCCCATCTCTTGTAAGGTGAAAAACCTACCACTGTATTCAATTAATCTTTAATATCTCTGTTTGTTTATGTTTATGGCCAGTTGGTTGTCAGAGTTTTTGCAGAAAGGAATCTCTTGTTTATGTGTATCTATATTTATATGGCATATTTGTACGTAGTGTTAAGAAGTGCCACAACCTACAGTAGCAAAGCAGTCCTGCAAAGTTCTCAATGAAAGATTGTGTGTATTCAAAATATAAAGTGCAGATGTTATACTATAATGCATATTATTGTATACAAGTCTTGGAAACCTTTCCAAAACAGCATGTACAACATGCTGTTTAGTGAAATTATTGCCCAGGCTAGCATAATAATAAATACTTCAGCAATGACAGAAATCAAAAGCGACAAAACAAAATAGTAGTTCTACGTCATGTGTTAATTTCCAGTGTTGGCAGACGAAATACATTGACAGTACCAAAACCAAAACACATGTATGTTGCTATTCACACAATAAGCAATTACCTATAAATTATATTTAGTTCAGATGTATTTTAGTTTGGGGGAGTTACGACTTTCTCTGTTATTCTGCATCCCCCTGCATCAGTCCCATTTCCAGATGAGGGTGTTGTCGAACCTGCAGCGCCCCCTGTTCCCATTTCCATGATTTATGGCAATGACTTCCAGGAACCCTTTGGGTCAACTGCTGCATGCTCAGCTGCATCCTCAGGTTTATTTCACAGATTTGGATTGCTGTTCCGGTTGTAATGCAGTTCTGTGGTCTAAAAAGTCCATCTAAGCACACTGCATTTCCCTTCTATTTCCTACTTTTTCTAAATTCAAGTCTTCTCTGGGTTTAAAAGAGTGGGAAATACTATGCCTGCACAGTATACTTTTGCCCACCCGAGGGTGTGTGCTTAACCTGAGCACAATTACATTTTTAAATATATGCATGGAAGTATTACGCTTAATCAGGTGCATAAATCTTACATGTCTGAATAAGGCTTTAAGTGGAAATGATTTAATATTCAAAAGTAAAGACAATAGAAACAATAAGGATGTCCATGCTCATATTTAACAAAACTAAGCAATCAGCAAGATTTAAAGAAAGGGTAGACAATTTCTCCCTCAGTGTTTTGGGACCTAAAACCAACCATTTAGCATTATCTTGATTTAGAAGCAGAAAATCACAATTTTCCCAAAACCAATACAGGCTCCATGCTTTGTATCTGGCCATATTTTTACTCATTAAAAAAGCAGCTGTTAAAAATCACTGACAGTATCCCAACTGGACGGAAATATTTGCTCCACTTAATTTTTTTCCCCCACTTATCATGGATATCATATTAACATAACTTATGACTTCATAACATTTTACCTCATTGGAAATGTGAGTTCTTCTATTCATTTTATGCGACTCTTATGTGGTGACCATATCTCTAACTCTGCAAATGGTAAGAAAGCAGGCCTTCTTTTAAAAAGTTCTTTCAAATAAAATGTCAACCTGGCAGTGAACCCAAAACCTGACAATGTTGTGTCAGCACTGAGACTTCTGGCACTCTTCACTCCTTTAATTGGTTGTTCTTCATGGAGAAACAGTTGTGATTGAAGGAGAGAAGCAATGAGTGTGTTTCTTGGTGTTGCCACCTCCCACATCTGACCTTTTCTCAAAGTGGAAGGATTACCCTCTGGGAAACACCCTCTGCTTGCTGTGCGTTGGCCTCTTTACCCCAGCTTTACAATGCCCCTCTCAGCACCCTGTTATCCCTTCCTTACCACCATTTCACCGTTTCATGAGATGTTGAACAGACAGAATAATTTTATTTATTCTTTACCTTTTTTCATTAATTAAAAAAAGGATGGTGAACCATGAAAACAGCCATGGCAAGTCAGGAAATGCATCATAACCAAGTCCACCACTTATCTAAGTTTGGGTAATTTAAATGCCACAGATATCAAGAAAACATGGTGATGCATAAACAAATAATTAAATAAATGTAGCTGCAAGTGCGGGGTTCATGTGCAAGCATGTGGACTGATGTTTACTGCCATAAACAACATTAAGTAGCAGCAAACTTGCAGCAGTCGATGACCATTGAGGAATAGGTCTTAAACTGCAAATAAATCTCATTTAACAGTAAATGAAGCTTATTAAAATAAAGATGTGGGCAAAATATATGATTGCTATATTGTTTGTAATTCATTTGTGCAGTTATATGTTAATGAAATGAGATTTGGCAATGGCACTTTGCCATAAGATGCAATTACACCAATTATTGCTTTACAGTTGAGTAAGGACCTACGACAAATGCCCTATCCTTCAAGAGAAGACAATGAAAGAGATTCCTTTCTAATATTAAAAATGGATGAAAATTCAGTATATTCAATCACTTGTGGCAGCCATGTTTTTATCTGATCGTGCTTTTGATCATTTATCAAAAGGTAAAAATTTTACTTCAAGGCTTCGGGTGCGAGAGGTTCAAATCCTGAAGGAGCCCTCAAAAGCTGTACTAGCAGTGGGTTTTGTCTCAACTAAAAAAGTATTTAATGGGCATGAGAAAGCCTTATGGACATATGAAGTATAGTTTCCATTGTACAATGACAGTCGGTAGGAAAATGTCATATTATGAGTGCGTGCAGAGCTGATATTCAATGAAAGTGAACACCTTAACCACATTTCTGACACCCCTGAAATTTGAACCCTACCTACCCTACGGTTTTTGGGGAGTATCCCCCCTCCCAAAAAAAAAAAAAAAAGTTGCCATAATTTGCAGGTAGGCAGCCATCCTGACCATGAACAAGCGTCTTTAACATTGTGCCCCTGTGCACCGACTGCTGCTCCTGCTCCAGTGGGTCATATCTGGGCTCGTTGGTCTAGGGGTATGATTCTCGCTTTGGGTAGGAGAGGTCTCGGGTTCAAATCCCAGATGAACCCTTGTGTCAGATTAAAGACCTATGATCTGGATTAGTTGAAAAAAAAATATTTTCACTTACTGGAAAAAAAAGGGTTCACTAGAGAACATATCCAAAACCAAAAGTGTAATTTCTGGTATATCATTTTACATGTCAAGATCTGGTTGTAAGGAGTAACAATATCATAGAGCCATGCCAACAAGACATACCAATGCTTTATAATGTATAAAAATATCAGCAGAGTACCTGGCGAAAATATGTTCAGATATGGTAATATATATATATATATATATATATATATATATATATATATTATAATTAACTAGTAATGTTAAAAAAAAAAAAAAAAACATGCAACCTAACAGAATAGAAGTATTCACATCAGATTCACATCGCACTCAGTTGGGTTCATTGCATGGAACAAAAATCCTCATTCCCAGGAAGTGCATCTTCACCAACTGAGCCATCATCTTTGTCAATAGAATATGTCAGTAAGCCACAACTGGTATATACGTAGCTAGCTTACCTAGCCAGCAAATGTTGCTATATAATATAATTCACAACTGTCAATTAACATGCCAGTAACTCTGCGTATGCAGGCACATGTTTTGAATTGCATAACAACTAACAGTAGACTGAAACCTGAAAAGGGAAACTTGGACTCCTTTGGAATATGCCTAAATAAAGTGTACATTTTTAAAAGTGTTTAAAAGAATTATACAATATTTGCATGTCATAATTTATATGGTCATTCGCTATCAATCATTTAACTGCCCCATCCGCCACACTATCATTAGAGAGAATATTTAAGTGAAATGAAATTTAAAAAAAAAGAAATATATTAGATTGATATAAGAAGGCTCACCCTAATTGAGGACAGTGAGATTTTTCCTCTCTGTTGCCCTCACCCCACCATCACTTGACTGCCCTTTCCCCTCTTGCCTGTGGGTGTTGGTATTATAGCTTTTTAATCATAATTTCAATAGCGGATTTTTTACAAAGAGAGAAAAGTGATTTTATATGATACTGAGATTTTGTAATGTTTTATTAATTTCAGCCGTTTACTTTATTAATATTTTGATCTCCTTCTTGCCTCTCAATAGAGGAGGAGCATCCTCCTCTGCCTTTATGGACTAGCCTTCTCTGCTGCATATACCCAGGTTCTATATAATAGGCAAAATGAAAATCACTGTTTATCTGTCTGCAATTCACTTCTGTTTGTAGTCAAATGCATAAATGGTGAAAATAAAATAATTACATTTTAAAAGTCATTGGGTTCAAAATATAAGAAACACTGTTGTACTGATGACAGTTGACCTTATCCCCTTAACATAGGCTCAATAGCATTAGAGGCCTTGCACTGCATTAAAAGTCACATTTTAAAAAAAATAGAAAACATTTCATTTTTTTGGAGGAAAACAAACAGAGCTTAAATATCGGACCTACCGTACTAAATTGTCTCGCTCGTGTGTTTTGTCAATACTACACAATGTTCCCAATTTAGCAAGCTTCAGAGGGCCTCTTCATATTAACCACATTCATACTAACTCTGTGGAGCCTTTTTTATGGATACATGAACTAAATGGGGACTAAATGGAAGGGAACAAATTTAATTTCCAAGTTAAAATTTTCAAACTTTGAATAAGGCAATTGGAACTTCCTGCAGCATGAATATGAACATGCTTTTTAATGCTAGAGAGAGAGAAGAGAGAGAAGGAGTGTCAATAATCCATATGGAAAACTGCTGAAAGGGCAGTTGGCCCTTTATGCTGACCATCTCACCCAATCGCCTATGTTGAAATGCAGACACAGGCCTGTAGGATTTTGATGAATGGACAAGCAGAGGAAGAACACGCTAGCTTCTGCCTGAGGACTTCCGGAGGAGATCAGCCAGTAAAGGAGATCACCATGAGAACAGGTTGGACATTACAGGTTTGCTTTGTGATGTCCATGGGACTCTGCACAAGGATTAAACAGAGGTATGGACTCTCAACAGAGGCGCAACCACTGCACCTCAGAAAAGCTGACAAAACACGAAAAAAAGGTGCTCTCTTTTGGGTTCATAAAATGGGAAAATGCACCTTAAAAGGCGAGTTTCAAACAGGCTAACCTAGAAAGTTAATTGAAACATGGTGGTGGAAAGCAGACTATATTTGTCATAAGGGGAACCAGGGAACATAAAGGGGAAATATAAATATTCTCTTCAATGAACATGGAATTGCATCACCACATAGCAAAGAAGCACTGATTCACAAAAGCTGCATTGCAGATCGCACAAACGTTTCCCAGTCTCAGCAGTACTAAATACAAGGTCTATAAATAAATAAAATAAAAGAGAAAAATTTCATATGAAATGTCAGAAGGAATGTCTGCACAAGGAATTTTTTACAACAAACTTTCTTCATTGAATCACTGTGTGATTGGATTTTTTGGGGGGGCCTTAGAAGACAGGACACATAGAGTGTGATGACAAGGAAATACTTTGGAAAGAAAAATTTGGAATGCCCAACCTATTCTGTGACTGCTCACTGCTGCACCTACCACTGTTGTGACTTTTAATGCAACCAGGAAAAGCATGACATGCATTATCATCAGTCACCACCAGGTGAACCCTTGAAGAAAGAATGTGATGATGCCAAAAGGGGATGACATCAGCCTGTTCAGCCATATTTTGGACAACACCTCTTTTATAGTATAGATTCTTCAATAAAAGGAAATAAATGGCAATCATCAGAAAATACAACTCTCCAGTGTTTCCTTGAAATCTGCAAACAACCACTATTGATTCAGGAAATTGCAGACAAGCAAAATTCTCTCCTGCAAAACATGTGATGTCACACAGACATCACTTTTTATCACACCACACTCTGCAAGTCACACTCTGCACACAGACCTGAGTTTGAGAAAGATGTGTGACTTAACAGATGAGCATCCAATCAACCTGCGAGGATCACTGCTGTTGGGACCACAGACTGCAATTTCATGCATGGAATCTCTGCACGTAGGGCCACAGCTATGAATTCTCAGGCCCAGGACAAAATATATTGGGTGTCCACCCCAATATATTTTGTAAAGAATTTAAAAGAGTTTCAGTCCATATCCTGGGCCCCTGTCAGGGCCAGGCCCGGGACAAAGTGTCCCAGTTGTCCCCTCAATCTGCGGCCCTGGCACCACCTCCAACAGTAAGTCCAAGTGGACGGAAAGCCAATACAGTAAAAGTCAGAACCAGGGGCGTTTCTAGGATTCAAAGACATCAGGGGCTTAGCCCCAAAGGGAGTTTTAGTTAGGTGCGCTACAACAGGATGAGCCATAACAGGATGAGCCACCCAGCATCCACTAACTACACAAAACGTTCTGTAGAACATACTAATTTTTGGTAAAGGATTCAGATTAGACATTGGGAGAAAGATTTTATTTATTTTGTTTTAAGTAGTAGAGTCACTTTTGGCAAGAATATAGCTTTATGTATTGGAATTAGCCATTGCTAGAATAGCAAGAGTCAAGTGGCCTCCAGTGTAGTTGAAATAACTTTGTAAGTGGCTAATTTGAGTTTGAATTAATCAAGTGATAGTAGGAGAGAATGGAAGTCTTTTACTGAAAATAAATATTTCTTCTTCACTTAAGGAATATCAGGTTTGACTATGCAATGGGAATATAAACAAGCTTTAAGCACAGTTTTGAGTAGGCTATCAGGAGCCAGGTATCTGCAGTGCTGGAGCACAGTATCTATGTCACTTAACTGGAGTAATATATCTTTGTTTGAGGGGCAACTGAAAGTCAGTGTGTAAATTACTGATGCGCAAATGGTTTCTCTGAAATATAGATGATGTTCACACTCCTAGAAAGAACACCCAATTATTCAAAACCAGCAGACACATAATGCCAAACAGGTTTGTGGGTACTGTTGACTTCACTTCACAGACACACACACACACACACACACAACCTCCAAATTCCTGCCACGAAGAGACAGGCTGACTGCTGAACGCCACATTCCAGAAATAAGGGAAAAAAACCTTCAGTACATCAAACCTACATGTCTAACAAAGGATCCCATTATACCTATCTCTCTCTCTCTCTCTCTCTCACACACACACACACACGCACACTCTCTCACACACACACACACACACACACACACAACTTATTCCCTACATGATAACAGCCCACTTTATAATAAAAAGGTCAATAGATTGCATAATGCTGGGGGGAAATCATGTTGCCTGGTGCATGTTTGTACAAATAGGGTTGATTTGCAAACAGATTATTATTAAATAGACTGATGTTTTTAGAACTAATTGTATGTTCTCTCCCATACCTTCTGGGATGTAAATCTCAAGTCTCCAAGCACTACAAAACATACATGCGCTTGTGTATGTTATTCTCAGCCTTCAAGAGGTCATCCAGCATGATTTCCCGTGCAAGTGTAAGATAATTGAGCTTTGATTTCTGAGCCAAGACTATGCCGAGAGTGTCTACGTATGCTCTCTTTTATTATAATTTTAAGTTCTGATGCATATTTACTATGTGAGCAACAGAGTTTGGTTTCAAATGTGATTGTACTTTTTAAGTCTGGTTTTAAAATGAACCCAAGTAAGTGACTTATGTAGCCTGCAACAGTTCCTTAAGACACACAGACTCCTTAGTGTCTAACACACACACACGCACACATGCACACACACACGCACACGCGCACACACACCCACACACACTCACACACACACACACATACACACCGGCTGTGGCCTGGTCGCGGCTGCAGTATCACCCAGTCAGGAAACTGTGTGTGGAGCATTCATCACCACTAGGTACCACACAACATTCTTCAGCCTGATATTGATAATAATACAAAATGGCAAGAAGACATCATCTTCTTCATCCTCTGAAAAAGATTGTTCATTTACATATATTTTGCATATAGCATATTAATATCCAAAGAGTGGGTGGAAGGCTCCAAGGAGAGGGGGAACTGGATGAGAACAACTCCTTGGAAAGGTAAATGTTGGTGAGATCATTTTTAATGACCTAGTCCTTATGTTAATTATTTATTAGATTTTTGTATTCAGAAATTATAAACAAAATAACTGAACTAATATAATTGAAACCAATTGTGCTAAATGTGAAATGTATGTATGTTATTTTAAATGCTAATATCCGGGCAGACTTTTATAAATGTCCTCCTCTATTTGCCTCTTGTTAGTCTTCACTTGGTTCAGTCCTAGTCAGTTTTATGTGTGTGCTTTAAGTTCTGCTCTGTTAATTTGCCTTTGGTTTGAGTTTGAGGGTAAGAACAATCATTTTGGTAATTTTTTTACAGTATATATCTTTGGTTTATATATGTGATTGATTTCATCTTTGTGGGTAAATAAATACCTCTGTTTTGCACTGTTACCAGTGTCCTGCTTTTCTGCTTGCTCGATCCGTTACATTGAGCATCTCTCAGTGCTGGCTGAAGTAGAGTATCTTGAGTTTCTGAACACACTCACAAGGGCAGGTGATGTCAGACAGCACAAACACACAGCTTTGGAACCTTGATCTGTTGGGTTTGTTGACTTTTATCCTGAGTGAGGCAAATGAAAATAATACTTGTTCTAAATACACTTTGAAATGCATTTGGCATGTTCAGCAACTATAACAATTTAATTTCTGCCATCTGCTCAATGTTAATGAATCTTTCAGGTTCAATGGGAAATAGCAGGTACAGCCTTGAAAAAAAAAACTTTGGCAGCGTGAGAGAGAAAAGGTACTTCTTAGACTGCAGTTGAAAATCTTCTGTTGAGGCTCAGGGATGCGCTGTAAAATGCCTTGTGTTTGTGCACACAAACAAAATCCTGATCTGCACAAGCAGTTTTGGAATTACTGGAAATGTTTTCACTTATCGTGCACCTGATTTAAACAAACCATTCATAATAAGCATGTAGCCTACTATCTGCTAGGCCGACAGGTTTCCCATGGTTTTTTTTGTTTGTTTTTTTTTGACAGCAGGTTTTATTTGTGGCCTTATATTTTTCACTTGGGGCCTTTTTTATATCGCATTAATTCTGCCTTTGTATTATAAAAACCTTGCTACCTGCACTGGCCCTGATAACACAGCAGTTTCTGAGTTTTTAACTGGCTACGAGTTACTAAGAATCAACACACCTGTCATTTTATTCAAAAGACATTCCGTGCAGTGAAATCCCCTTGAGCACTTAATTTATGCTTTATTTATCTTTTCGTCTTCTTCAACCTTCTGCCCAGAAAATTATGTGCAGTTAATCTGCACCCGTTTGTAATTTAAAATGGGGTGCGAAAGGCATGGCTTTTTCCATTTTCTTTCTTTTCGTAATCATGCAGACAAACAGTGACCAATCCCATCTTCTCAGCCCCTTACGCTCATCGTCCTAGTGACAGCCTCTCTCTCCCCTTCAATGCAAAGGATTTACAACCAAGTTCTGAAAATGACAACATTATTTAAGATTATGTTCATTTGTCCAATTCATTTTGGTACCTTAAAATGGGGGAACTATGAATAGAAAGGGCTGTAATTCCTCCACGGTTATCTCGATATGGATGAAAGTACCCTCAAGCAGAATTGTAACTTCATATAAATTGTTTTATTTTAAATCCAATGTGCAGAAGTACAGAGTCAAAATAACAAATATTGTATCACTGTCCAAATACTTACAGACAGCACCATACATACATACATACATACATACATACATACATACATACATTATATACAGTGCAGCGAAATGAAACATTGATTTATAAGGTTAAAGTGCAGATTGTCCGCTTTAATTTGATGGTATTTACATCCATATAGTATATTGGGTGGTCCTTGTAGGAATTGAAACCCTTTTTATACATAGTCCATAGTAATTGGACAACTGTTTCTTGGCCAGATGTATATCTTTGCATCATTAGTTCACGCACAAGAAAGTCAACAAAAACTCTAGGGTTGGTTCTAGAAGTGCAATTTGCATTTGGAGCCTGTTGCTGTGGTCTTTCAACATGAGGAACAAAACATAAATTATATTGTTTCTTCTAACATTTATGCAGCATCAATGTGCTGATGCCTCCATAACATATTTCCAGCACATGGCTACCAAGACCTGCTTTCTGCTGCCAGAATCATCACACCCGTTAAATTTGTTGAAAATGTATAATGTATAAATTATGTCACCCATGAATGGTGACATTAAAGCCACTGCACAATGTGTTGGCACCAATCCCCTAAATGACTGAAAGAAACAGGGTTGGAAATAATGACTTTGGCACAAATATATTTGCACCTCCAAAGTATAAAATGCTACCATTGTGACTGTAGTGATTGGAACACTGAAAGGGTTTTCAGTAGAGCCCTGTACTAAGAAAATACCACAAGCTTGTTAATGAATTTAGATTAAATGTAGCCTATTATTGGACCTTGCTAAAGTTAAAGGGAAAAAATGATGAAAAAGGTGTTCACACACAGGCCAGTATGGTGTTGTAATGGTTGATGCTTTTCCTTTGTCTCACTGAAATGCAGTTTACAGGTCAATCACCCCCTGTGAATAAATACATTTGCACAACTATTTTTTGGCAAGCTGCTTCTATTACGTTATTAGTAGTGTCGGAAAAATATGTTACTTTTCCAAGCTCCTCCAAATGAATAACAAAAATAACTTCCACAGCTTCTCTGTTTCATCCTACTACCCTCAATGTAAAAGCTACAATTAAAAAAAATAAAGAAAATACATTTCCAGAACAGTATTTTATGACAAGCTTCTCTCTCTGTAGCAATTTTTCACAAAATCTCACACTCCGCAACTGAGCATGATGGCTTGCACATATTGTGACACGTGATCAAGCCCTCCTGTATAGGCTACTTTAATACTTTAATTGGATGTACAGTACAGTATGTACGTTTTTTAGTTTGATGGCTGATTGGTTAGGGAGGACGTCCTCCATAAGTGTTATTTTTGCAATGAAAAATATAGGAGAGAAGAAGCCACGGTAACAAGGTAACATTTGAATGGATGCTTATGGAGGCTTGGGTACGTCAAGAGGGTGCTGTCCTCCCTGCTACATTTCTCTATTGCACTAATCTAACGCCTGCTGTTGATATTTTAACATTGGCAATAGGGGGGTTATGCATCCTAGATGCTTCAAATATTTATGAAAGTGATTTATTGGCGTTGTTGTTTTTATAGAATTATTTTTATAGATTTTGTTTCCCCTTCAAATTCTTGAGGAGGATGGTCCTCTGTGTCCTCTATCGATGGACCTCCTGTGATTTGTATTCACAGCGCTGACTATGCCTGGGAAGTCCAAAGGGTGGAGCATAATTGGCCATAGCCTCACATCGGTAGGAAGGATTCCTCTGCCTAATTCTGCAAGCGTGTCTCCTCTGGTCAATGGGGAGTCTGCGTGCGTGAAGTGTCACCATCGAGACCAGAGATTGCGCACCTCAACTTGGCTAGTGGGTTACAGAGTGAAAAGAAGGCTGGAGCATGTCTGCACTTTCCAAAAATGTAAGAATAACATTACAGCAATGGGTCTACATATCAGACTGACGCTTTCTAAATTTGGATCCAAGAAAGAAGAACAATTGGCACATAATTACATACAAATGGCTTGTGCAACATACTGAATTAAGACATGTGTGGAATGAATTCACTGGCCAACGGCTGTGCATGGATTTGGTAGCAGCAGATGTTAAGCAAGGTCTGGGGTGCAACGGCGGCATGTCCCCAGGCCCCATTGCTCCGACCTCGGCGCTGTCTCACCAGCTATGTATCTTCGTCCTCTGCCTTCAAAAACAAAATGGCTCCAGACTCATCTACCGCTGAAAGGTGGTGAATATGCCCCATGATGAGGAGACTGGGCGGACACACATGCACAACAAAGAGCCACATATCTGAGAATACTTCTTCTTCGGTCAGTAATGTCCTGCTCCGTTTTCAGCCTTGAACTTTTCAAAGTCCAGGTGCTTATTTTTTTGGCAGGGACTGAATTAGCATTTGTCCTTTACTTTGGCTCATAATTAAATATAGATGTTATGTTTATTCTTAAGAAATGCAGTTTGGCAAGTTAATGAGGTGATTGCTGAACTTGTCAAACTGTATTTGTGAAGGAAATGAACAGCTGAATTGAATTATGAATCCATGTTAGAATGATGTTCTATTGTGGATGACTGCTCGTCTAGGAGAATATATTAGCATGACTCAAATTTCACCTTTGGTTGAAATTTATGATTGTACAAATCATAATAGTACTACTACTACTATTATTATTATTATTATTATTATTATTATTATTATTATTATTATTATTATTAATAATAAAAATAATAATAATAATAATAATAATAATAATAACGAGAATAATAACTGAATCTGTCACCTGGGTGACCTCTGTATTTATGTTTTAATATAAAATACCGCATTCCCTTCCTCTGCCTGTCCTAACATGTCTTTTTGAAATATGATTGTAGGAGTGTAGGAGGGTACAGTGTTGGGGCCTATGTATACCCTTGTGTTTAATTTTTGCTTCAACCTATAAAAACACCCCACCCCCCAAGCTTATATTGAGATGTCAAGGCTGAGATTTCATATAGAGTATTTTGGAGCCACAGCACAGCACTGTGCATAAAAAAAAGAAACACTCGATATGGAGGGGGGGAAGGGGGGGGGTATAGAGAGGAAAATCCCTTTGCTGATACTGTGTCCAACAGACAAAGAGAATGAACGCAATTACTAAAAGCCCACTGTTGCTGGCATTGAAATTCACATGAAATAGCAGATTAATCATCATTCAGAGCAATTGAATGAAATTAATAAAGAGAGCAAATTCAAATGATTTCGCTTAAGTGCGGAGCAAGCCTTGCCGAATCATTTTGAGAAACCCATTTTCTGCATAATGGAATGCGGCCTAATTAAAGTTGATATATGTGAGGTTTCGGGGAGGACCAATTACAGCAGGCCATCTCCCCGCACGTATGAGGCCAAGAAACATGTCCCTCCCACCCTGTCGCTCTTTTTTGCAAACTGACATAATTTTTTTTTTCACCCCGATAAGAAATACAAACTGAGCCAAAGTCTCCAAGCAATTTAATAACTGCTAGAGCGTTATTATGTGTCTGTCTGACATTTCATTGAGAACAAAAGCCAGCAGAAAGTGAATTGGCCCGTTTCAATCACGAAGCTCCCCAACTTAATTTGTATTTTTCTACATTTATATTTCGGGCTGTCACAGTCCTGGATGGTAACTGAAGGAAATTATATTACTAAGGTCCTGTATGTGGTTACTTTTGTAATATAACATTTGAACAAAACAATTTTTGCCAGTTAACTTTATTTATTTATTTTTACCAGTAGAATGGCTGATTTGTAATATACTATACTTTCATGACTGCTTTTTGAAATGTGGTATGGCTAACATGATCCTACCTCTGTCCCATTCCTGCTCTGCCCTACGTTGCTGTGGATAAACCGTTTGGTGCAAAGCATCAGTAAAGCCCACAGCCATCTGCTACCTCCTAAAACTGGATAATACCTCCTCCAATCAGGTCTTCATGAGCACCTAATGAACCATAACCCAGCCCTTGCTCTGTATGGAAAGTTTTTCTCAGTATCACCATGACGCCTCAGTAGGTATGTTGGCAAAAACATTGCGTCCAGGGGTGCATTCCAAGCCATTAAGTGATACACTGCCATCAAAGGAAGTGTTATCTCATTAGAAATTGATCCATGTTAAAATTAATTTAAATCCCATTAAAAAAAATTAAAGGGGTTCCAACAGACTACAGAATAAGCTAAAGGATAGACGTTTCAGATATTCCCTACTATGCATGCACAACCGTTCAATCCTATTTAACTGATGAATACACACTACGCAGAGAGTGGCTTTTACATATTATGGGTCACAACTATAGCCAGGAGTAAATTAATCTCTGAGGGATTTATATGCCATTAATGCTTCATGGAGTTTACTGAGTGAATACAATAAGGGACAAATATATAGAAATTAATAAAGTATAATCCTGTTTACTCCCAGGAGGACAGTTGTGATGCCATTTTATGTGGGCTGTGATGCGTCCCCTGTGTTTGATCCTCTAATGCAACGTACAGCTCATGCTAAAGACAGTATTTTGCACTTCAGAGCCGTGACAGCAGTGCTTGAGAAGTATAACCCTGCAGTCAACCTTTTTAAATATAGCATCATAATTCCAGGGGCCGGATATTTTCCCCTGACTGGATAGGGTGGTTTCCTCACTGATTAACCTTTGTCCATCTCATTAAGTTTTGCCTACATCTTCTTACATTTTTTCTCTCTTTTTATTAATTAACCAATTGTTGCCTGGTTTTGGTCCCATGGTCTTATTATATTTTGATGACCACCCATTTGGCTATGATTGCACCCCAACCAGTTTTATTCCTCTTGAAAACATAAGTGTCAAGAGGAATCACCGTGATCATCACAGTTACAGGCACATATAAACCTCAGAAGGATATGGACTGTAAATCAGACCCATTGGTGACAGAATTCATGGTTATTCAGTACTCACTACAATAACTATGTGCATTGGTACCAACCACAATAGGATTGGATAATGTAGGTGCATGCTGTAAACTCAATAGAATTCAATACAATAATGTAATTCAATAGAAGTACAGCAAATGCTTGATATTATTAAGTATAGTTGGTTATTGTTATAGTATAACTAGTTACAGCACTTCTTATACATACTGCCAGAAGGGTTAAACAGATATGATGGGCTCTCATCCTTTCAGAGGAAGTGAAACATGGATGCACAAACAATGTCACAACCAACAACAGAGTGAAACAATAGCCTACTGGTACATTGTATAGCCATAGACTACTATAAATATGCATGTCTAAAACTTATCCTTAAATCACAGGGAAAATAACATAATCCAACACTTAACCATTTGGAGAACCAGTTATGAAAATAATAAAGGTATTTTGTGTGTATTTTTGGTGTGGTCAAATAGAAATCAGCATTTGATAAACTTTTTTGTTAACTGAAATAATTATTGTCAGCAGCACTTTCAGGATTGACTGTTCAGGACTTATGTGCTCAAGCTTTGTGCTGGCTACTGGCCAGCTAACATGAGCAGCACTTGAAACGCTGGATGTTCAGTTATTATTCAGGTTACATACATTTAGACATTTTGCAGACATTCTTCTGCACGTTGACACAGCATCATCATGATTTTAGTACTTCCCCGTGACTGTAGTACTATATCTACGTAACTACAATAGAACTGGTTAGCTATTCATTTAGCAAGATATGTCTATCACATAATAAGCACCAATCTAGTGTAATTTTTCTTATTAGAGGAACTTGGAAGTCAGCATACCACAAGAATCTTCTGATGTATTGCCTAACAATGTTTTCATTTTGGTTGTTATTTTCTGGGAAGGACCAATGAGGAGGCTCTTTCTAAAAATTCTGGGATTAAAGAATTTCCTTAAGCATGGGGCAGGTAAGATTAATGGTGGTATGCCTTGCTTGATTAGTTCCTGTCCCCGGACGTTGTCCTTCACACTACATTGTCCAAGATTCCACTTGGAAAGTCATTTATTTTAAACTCACCAACCTGCGCATAAGAAGTCAGCCGCCCCAAAATACCCCGTTCCATACAACACTTTCAGTAAAATGGTGCTGTAGCAGATTGAACAGATTGAACAGACTTACATTACAGCAATGATGTCAATTTACATGTAGAAATAAATAATAAATCACAAATTAGTAGTGTTTCAGCCAGGTGCAATGTGAACTGTTAATGTATGTGTGGGGACTCAAGTGATCAGTCCTCTTAAATTTTATCTCACTTCAGCACAATTTTTTAAGTTTTTTTTTCCCCACTTGTGATCCAGGAGAAGTGCAATGGGAATGGGCTGGGAATGACATTGATTTAGTCTTTATTTGTTCTGATGTCAGTCAGCATTGAATGACATCGATAGGCTCGCACACTTTGTGTTGGGTGGTATCAATGTCCAAGCTGCTTTGATTGGCAGTAATTTAAATCCATCATTGTTGAGGGCCCATCCAGACTCAGTTTTCTCCCACCCTGATGAAGCTGGTCTAGACCTGCTCTCAATGCAGCCCATGGAGCCACTGGGTTCAAAGCCTGGATGAGACCTTGCCGTTGTTCCCCAGTAAGAGAAACCTTAAAATAAAATTGTCCCTATAGGCATCCAGCGTGTTAAATGGGTAAAAGATAGCATAGAGTTCTAAGATATAGTGAGCAGTAGGAATCCATTTTAGGGTTTCTGCTTAGCTGTTGTGGAAGTGTAAGTCTTCAAGTAACATTAAAAACATGCAGAGATGCCGCATGGTGACTGTGGCTCACTGATCTGATCCAATTTTATGGCCTAGATTAAATATAAATTTGCCCTTAAATATTACTTGCGACAAAATGTTATTTTTGGTAATTGTTGAACTCTTCAACAAGCCAGCATACGATATCTCACAGATCATTGAACCCTCATTCTCTATCTATCTAATAACCAAAGCACTGGATGTTGCTTTTATAGGAGCAATTGGCACACACATTGGTAAAGTTTGAAGCATAGCTTTAGTTTTAGCCCAAAGACTGCCACTATCACAGACCCATGAGACCGAGAAGGACACGGGTATCTTTCCTTGTAGGTCGATGAGCAAAAAGGAAAACTTCCCTAATGCACTTCCAGCACTCATTCTGTGCTTGAGTCTAATGGCACTGAAGATTAAGTCTGTTTTCAGCAAAATGTTCTCTAAGCAAACACATAGAGCTATTAATAGTTATTCTCTTTACACTTCCAGTGCCCCCCTTCCCATATCCCCTAAAGTCACAAACACACCTACAAAATGTTTTGCCGCACATTTCTTTCTCTCACTACTTTTGGGCTGCATGGCTGTTTTCTCTCTTTTCAATGAACCGCCTGCAGCCATTCAAGCTTTAGGCATGAGAGCTGGCTTTCAGAACCAATGCAAATGACACTTGCAGCTAAGCTCTTTGTTGTTGAGTTCTCCCTTTTCTTATTTTGGTTATAATAATTCCCCAGCCATTCCACCCCATTCGCACACACACAAATGCTCACACATGCGCATACACACATGCACAGGGATCTACTTTGACATGACAGATCTGTAAAGTTACCAAGCAAAATGCAGGAATACACACAACAACCAAGCATATATATATATATTGTGGCAGACGGCAGGGAGAGGTGAGGGGAGTGGTGATTGAGGGCAGATATCTTGCAGCCCGCTGGCTCCAACCCCGAGCCTTATATGGACTTCCTGCCCCAACGAGGCAAGCCTGGGCTTCATTAAGCCATTAAGTGCATGGGGATAAAAGGGGAAGCGGGTTGCACAAACGGCGCAAAGTACCGAGAGGGAAACGCGTGTTGCGGAGACTGAGAGAAAGCAAAGAGATATCTGTGTGATTACCTGTTGTGACCTGGACTGTTTGATTAACCCTGCTGTGTACCAAACTGTTTTGGCTGAGGACCTGGTTTTTTGGATTAGCCCTGAAATACGGAGAAAGGACAACGAGAACGGATTGTGAACTGTGAATTGGTTGCTGAATTTCCCCCTTTCCCTCCGTGCGTAAATTTCCCAAATAAATTCCCCAATTGCACTCTAGTGTTTTGTGTGCGTGTTTGGTTACTGAATTGGTGACGTGGAAACCCCACTCCCGTGAGCCTGCCACAATATATATATATATATATATATATATATATATATATATATATATACACACAGACACATATATATATATATATAGTACCATGAAAAAGTATTTGTTTTTCTTAATTATTGCATATTTGTCACACTGAATGGTTTCAGATCTTTAGTCAAAGTAAACACAAAACACATTTTTTAAATTATCATTAAATTAATTTAATGAAAAAGTAATCAAACACCCATATCACCCATGTGAAAAGTGAAAACAGTCTGTCAATCATCAACATGTAAATTCAACTGAATTTGGGAGTTATCCCTAAAAAGCATGATCCCTGGCATCCGCCCCAAAAAAGGAAAACAATGGCACACTTCCATGACACATTTTTAAAAGGACATTTGGCAGGGCATTCCCAGAACATGTACAAGAAGGTACCCACCACGCCCAGTTCAGCATTTGCCAGAAATGTTTTTCCATCAGAAATGTACATTATGAAGTGATGATAATGAGTCAAAAAAGCCGAGTACAAATACAAAATGCAGTATTTGAATTTTAAAACAGGATATTTTCAAATAATATCCTAATATAAATTCACAGTGAAAGCATGGAGCTTCCCCATTTGAGGTGTCCTTTTCCATTGCAGAAGATAAAGAAACAAGCACGGAACCATCCAGACCCACGGCGCAACTCACTTCCGCAGACACATTTTAGCTGGCACCACCAGCGCATGCGTCCCACAAAACGTCCCTCAAAGGTTGTCCGTGAGTGAGTGAGTGACCACAATTTGCCATGCATAGCCCATGGCGGCAGTTCCTGCGCGCTGTGGGAAAAAAAAAGACTTTGGTTGGAGTTAAAAACATGAGGGATTTAACAAGAACATGGGATGGTAATAAACTGTTCCAGGAAACTTGAAGAAAAGGATAGTGGTCTATGATACAGGAGTAAAAAGGAACAGGTCTCTTCTAAATATTGGAACAGTTGAAACCCCTTTGCCCTACATAGTTCAGAATTCAGTGTGTAAACCTTCTTGGAGGGAGGACACATATGGTTTGGAACCCTATTGTGCCAAAAGGGGAAGACCTTATGGAAAAATGGAGATACACATATGCATGTTTGCCTGGCTCCTTATTTCCAATGAATTAAAGTAAAAGTGTGCTTTAAAAGAAGATGAACTGTAGTCACTTATAAAGGAGCCATTAAGTTCTGTGGAACAGCTTAGTAAATGTGGAGAAAATGGTTTGTTTTTTCCCCTACAGTGTTTCATTCAACGCACTAAAAAGCTCTGGATGGCTGGCTGGCTGTAAATTCCTAGCTATAAAAATAGTTTGCACATTTAATGGCTTAGTGTGTTTGTGTGTGAGTGTGTGTGTGTGTGTATTTGTGTGTATATGTATGTGTTATATACCTTAAGTCAGTTCTCTTTGTAAAATGTTCATGTCCAGCTGAATAAACTATCTTTGCCTTTTGTTTCATGCAGTTAGTAAGAATTGAAACCCACAGCAGTCCTCTCTCTCTCTTGCCCTCTCTCCCACATATAGACACAAAAGGCTGACCTTCAAACACTATTGGAAGTAACTTAGTTCAGACATGAAAAGTATGAAAAGTAAATATGATTTTTTATAACAGTGTTGAGGAAAGAAAAAGAAGAGGAGCAATCCAAACATGAAATGTGGGTATTCACACCTCACTTCTACTCTAATTTCTAACATGGTGTCTGATGACTATCTTTGAGAGTGAAAGCAATGTCTGTTTTAATGTTAGCACGCTACATTTTGAGATTGCACGAACGCAGTGATGACACATTATATCACACTAATTAGTCACAAACAAAAGGGGAAAAAAGACAGCAGGCAGGATCATGTATGCCTCGTGCGTTTATGACAGTTCAAAGCCATGAAACAGTTTAATTACCATGCCTATAAATGTTTATTTTATTTAATGAGATGGATACTGCACCTCGCAATAGCACAGCAAAGTTGCTAATTCTGAAGCAAGGGAATCAGGTTTTTCCATGTTGCAGTGGCATTTCGGGAATGTTCAGTGGGACCCAGCAAAGGATGCATGCACCAGCAGCTGCATCAGTGTACAGATATGCAGCAGCATTTTCTTGGAATGCTTTGGTATAAGGCTGCAGTGAGAGATCCTGTCAGTGTCTGCACATCAAAAAGGCAAGAAACATTTGACTATCTCCAGGGAACAGAAACCTTGGTGTGGGCTCCAAATGAAAATTTGTCCATTAATGACTGTTCAAATTTAATGAAATATTTTTTCATAAATGTATTTATTTATTTATGCATACATGCATACTTGTGTTGAAGTAATTCTGGCCCTGGTAATTCTAATGCTGGGGAAGACCAAGCCCCTAATGTGGAAATTCATGCTGATAAGGTAGAGAGAACTGAGCAGTTTCATTCATACCCTTGAGCTTATGATTTGAATTACAGATTGTCCATTGCGTGTGTATCTTAGTGGGTGATCCTTGTCCTGTTATAGCGTTGCTCTGACTGCACTTGTGTAAATTCTCAGGCTCATCTACTAAGATTAATGGCAACACACACAAACACATACACACATACACGCATGCACACTCACATTCATGCATACACTTGCATTCTGCTCTGAAGTGATATGGAGATATCCCAGAACGACGAAAAAGCACATTGTAGTTCTGCATTACATATTGAAGTTTAACCTGAACCTGATTCTCAACATGTCATCACGCACTCTCAATTACTTTAGTTATACAAAGCTGCATGAAGCAAATTTACAAAAACATAGCCATAAAATGATTATTATTATTATTATTATTATTATAAGAAGAAGAACTAATTTATTTAGGTGAAAAGGAATTACATCAGCAAGTAAAACATGAGATGGTCATTTTCAAATATGCAGTAACTGGTACAGTGAGTACATCCCATGAGTACTGCTGTGAAGCAGAGCACAATGGTGTGCCTACGGTGTGCCTGCTCAACCCGGGGATACGGTTTTGGTATGTGCGCACTTATTTACAGAGCTGAAACCCTCCAGGGACCCAGACGAGAGAGCTCACTTCACCTGCAGTGTCCAGATAAACCAGAGTTGAGACAAACACAGGACTTTAGAGGAGGAAATGTGCGAAATATGCTGACCCTTTCACAGTATGGTGACCTGTGACATGCGGACGAGATGCTGCTTAAAGTCTGCAATCCTGTAATTCCTCAGGTAGGTGGAACATTCTCAGCCAGCCTGGTCCATAGTGCAAGGTAAGAATCAGCGACAGCTTCCTTCCTCCCAGACACACTTGTCTCTCTGCTTTCCATGTTCCAATTCACAACCTGAGTGTATTTTAAACAAAATAAATTCTATAAAACATGTGTACATACGATCATCTCAAGGGCTCTCAGATTTAGCCCTGGTCCCACTTGCATATTCCGGTTTTTGTTACAGCTGACCTCTTAATCAATTAATGTTGTTGAGAACAAGTCCTTTTTTCATTAAATTACAATACATGTTTGGCTCATTGTCATTTGGTTTGTATTTAAACTGTTACATTTCTACAAATGGTTTGGTGTCAGTGACCAGATGTCCACATTTTCAGCAGTTAAGACCTCACTGATTCACTCTATAATTGAATCAATTGAAACATGTAACCTCTTTCAGTCATTCACAATATTACACATTTCAGAACTTTGTGCGGCATTACTGAATCTTACTGATTAAAAATAAATCTCAGACATGTATATGCACCATTATTCTTCATGGTATACTAAGGTGTTGCTGCAAAACAGCATGCATGCTCAATCAACCCACCCTGTATAGATAAAGGTTAATAAAATAAACTAGTTTTGACTTAATGCTTACATTGGAGGGTAAATCATCACGTGGGAGACATTACAATTGCATATAGGGATCCCACAGGAACATATTTTAGAACCCCTGGAGTATCTCCAAGAGGAGCACTGGTCAAAGACTACATGTTTCTTGATATGTACTTAGCTGCATGAACAGACAGTCCTCCTTCTTCCGTCATTGACCATGGCTTTGAAATTGAGTCCTCACTATTGCTATTATAAACCTTACTGTTTTTCTTTATTGCTTGAGTGCATTCTCCAAACATGTCACTGTTAACACAGTTAAATAGCATTTCTCAAAATGACACATTATTCACAAAATACCCTAATACATCCTAAACATTGAAAACACAATGCAAAATCAAGTATACGACAGCAGCATAACTTGCCAGCTCATAGAAAGTTCTTCCTATCAATCATTACACAATGACACGATAAGTACTAATTATAACTTACAATGTACTCAAACATGGCTACTCGTGTCGGTGCCAGTCTTTCAAACAACAAATAGTATGTGGGCAAGAGAAATTCTGGAGTAGGAAAGAGAAATGGAAAGTATGGGGAAAAAATTTTCATCATCGCAGGCAGGTGATTTGCGAACCATTCGGTGATCTGACGAGACCGATGGTACGCAACATTATCCCATGTGATTATGAAGTATTATCAGGTCACATCTCCCCATCTCTTCTGGTAGCACAGTACTCTGGTACAACATACACTATATGACCAAATGTGTCTGTACACGCCTTGGTCTGGGGATTTTTTTCATGATTTGGGCCTTAGTTCCATTGAAGGCAAATCTTAAAGCTACAACATACATTCTAGATGATTCTGTGATTCCCCAACATTTTGGGGAGGACCCTTTCCTGCTTCAGAATGACAATGCCACCAGGCATACAGCAAAGTCTATATAGAAATGGTTTTGTCAAAACCAATGTGGAAGAACTTGACCGGCGTGCACAGAGCCCTGACTTCATCCCCATCCAACACCCTTGGGATTAATTGGAAAGCCAACTGCGAGTCCGACCTCACTAATGCTCTTCTGGCTGAATGGAAGCAAATCCCTGAGCAATGCTCTGACATCTTGTATAAAGCCTTCACAGATGAGTGGAGGTTGTTATAGCAGCAAAGCGTGGACCAACTCCATATCAATGCCCATCATTTTGGATGAGATGTTAGATGTCAGGTGCCCACATACTTTTGGCCATGTAGTGTATCAAGGAATGTAATTAGACAATGTCTGATTTATGGCTAATTGTAAGAATGTGGGTAAGAAGGTCCTCACTGGAGATACAGAGAACCCCTACAGAGAACATACTGTAGTTATGTTGGTCCCCATTTGGCTGACACATTTGACCAGCGATGCTCCTTCCATGTATCCTTACTTTTAACAGGTTGAAGCCTGCTTTATCCACATCAGAAACATCTTTGTCCCTTTTAGCTATTAACACAAAAGGCAGGTGTCTTCCTATTCGCATTCCATTTTCTCTGCTCATTCCAATGAAATCATTAATTTGGAGAATGTTTGGCTTGCATCAACAGTTCCAGGCCTACTGTTAGAGGTCATGATGTTCAATCCATTGCTACGCATTTAAGCACTTCACATATATCATAGAACATCATATTATGTCACAGAACAAGCAGTTCTATAAAAGGAATTATGATGGTGTGGTTTCACTGTTTGCTTGCTTCAGAAGGAAGCTGATAACAGCACAACACAAATAGCACGGATTTCTAATTAGGCAGGCCTTTATCGCCCCTCTAATGCAGACATTGTACCTTACTTCTCAGATGGGCAAAAAAGTAATTGACAATGACAGATTTGTGCTGCTTTCTGTCACCATCTATTTAGAGAATGACACGACTATATGATTAACAGTTTTAACAAAGCTTTGGCATCACTCAAAACAAATTACATTTTGTCTTTTTTTTCTCAGAGGGGATAAACCTTGTCAAAACTCACAGGAAAAATATTATATATTGTGATAGTCTTACACAGGAATTTGTTTTGTATTTCAAAGCTCCTTTGTTCCTCCAAAACAGATAATACATTCAGCTGAAGTGGTAATCATTCCATTCTGTTTCTTTATACTTTCATACATGATTGTCTTCCCTGAGTAACCTATTTAGTCTCTTAGCACGGTAACAATGTTTAGTGTTAACAACCAGAACAAATAGATTTATGCATTTAAATGACCTGCAGAGATGTAAAATAAGTTTAGACATTAGAATACAGTCAGTAAACCAGTTGTATTTTAAAGAGCATTATAGGACCTTATACCTTTTTAATGACTGAACTACATGAACACTGGCACATACCATCATCCTGCTGACTAGCTGAGCTGGCAAATTACTGTGTGAGGCAGAGACAACTATTACAACTGAAAAGGGTGTATGATGAGCACCCAGGGAGCTCATCTGTTTCATAACATTATAGCATGAATATTACCACCAGATAAAGTCTTGAAAATGTTTAGCCCCCAAAGGAGGAACATCTCACCACAAAGTGAAAATGATCATGCTGCATCTCACGAAAAAGCAGTTGGGAGAAGGACCCTGCATGTAAATGTGAGGCATTACACGGACCAGGCCAGTGTTGTCAAGATAATGAACAAATTGCATGCCAATCATGATAAGCATCTACTCCAGCCAGTTGCCGGACCATCAATCAGCATGCGAGGAACCTCTCACCCCCACAAATGATGATGTAATGCACATATACATGCACAAGAAACCTAAACTCCATTTTAAGGTCTTTTCCTTTTAAAAGCTGGAAAATTGAGACTGACAAATCTGACGCTGCATCCCAATCTGCCATATGGGTTTCCAGTAGATGGCCCAGCATGATACATTTTGTCACTGATGAATTACAGCTTCCATGGAACTGGCTACGTGAGCACCCCAGTGGGAGCAGTGTAGAGGTATGTTTTTAATTAGTTTTTCCCCTTTCCCCTACTGTACAAACAGTGGTAGTAGGAAGGTAAACTGGGTGTGGATGCCTGTCCGCACAGGAACAACATAGGGCAAGGATGCTCTCGCTCTCTCACTGCATGCAGGGAGTTTGGAATGTGAGCGAGTGTGGGTGAGCGTGTGGAGCTGCTGAATGAGATTAGACTCTATTGGGATTTTTTTCTTGTTACCTTCTTTTAAACCTTTTCTGCACGATAAGGTAAAAGTAGTTTCATTAATTAACTTGTGGAATTAGTGGAAGAAAAGCAGGTAATTGTAGCTCATTCTATGTGAGACATGGCGCCTCTCCCCGGAGAAAGCCTGCTGCCTCTAACTATTAGACATGGGGAAACGATTGTCACTGACCCACATTGCACTGTTGAACAAGTTCTTATCGTTGTAGGAGAACAGATTGGCCATGAAAAAATTGCTTACAGATCACGGATGAGCAAAGCTGTTTTAGTTTTTCTTAGAGAAGAATATTGTGTTTACATGTTGATTGAAAAGGGCATAATACTGGAAAATTAACGTATAGGCTTTTCGCCGCTTTTTGTACCATTTACATGAAATACTATGTCAGACATTCCTCCTTTCATCCAGAATGAATTGTTAGAATGAGAGTTATCACATTTTGGAAAGTTTGCCAATGGATTTTAATCTATTCGGCTTGGATGCAAGGACGCTAGACCGCAGCATATTCTGTCTCTGTAGAGACAGGTGTTCATATACACTGCCTGGCCAAAAAAAAGTCGCTGTTTGGATTTTTTGGACAGTGCCCACTGTACAAGCCTCTGGAGGCAGTGTTATGATCTGGGGTTGCTTCAATTGGTCAGGTCTAGGCTCAGCAATGTTATGCGGCAATAAAATGAAGTCAGCTGAGTACCTAAATGTACTAAATGACCAGGTTATCCCATCAATGGATTTTTTCTTCCCTGATGGCATGTGCATATTCCAGGACGACAATGCCAAGATTCGTTGGGCTCAAATTGTGGAAGAATGGTTCTGGGAGCATGAGGAATCATTTTCACACATGAATTGGCCACCAGAGTCTTGACCTTAACCCCATTGAAAGTCTTTGGGATGTGCTGGAGAAGACCTTACGGAGTGGTTTGACTCTCCCATCGTCAATACAAGATCTCGGCCAAGAATTAATGCAATTCTGGATGGAAATAAATGTGGTGACGTTGCATAAGGTTGTCAAAACAATGCCACGACAAATGCGCGCTGTAATCAAAGCTAAAGGCGGTTCAACTAAATATTAGTGTGCACAATTTTTTTTTGGCCTGGCAGTGTATCTAAGCATCCCTAGCAAACTTTAGAAGTTTCACTTACGGTAAAATATGAGAATGGTTACTATGGTGTGTTCACAAGTTCTAGTAGTATGAAGTATTTTGAATGTGGAAAAGATCTTTCTGCCCCCATAAAGAAGCAAATAACGTAACTGACAGCCCATGGTTGGAAGATCGCAGCGGGTGAGTCCAAAATTGGTAACCTGCACTCTGAAGCAGAAGAACCGGGAAAGTCTAGTTGTGAGGAAGGGGAAAGCAGTCGCACAAATAATGAGAACACTGAAGAGTGTGTAGTACTGGAACACCATGAAAGCAAACAAACAGAAACTCCAGCTCTTGTCGAGGGGGCGTGGCACCCACTCAAATAGCTGATACTGAGAACGAAAGAGCAGCAGCCTGTGAACCTGGTACTGACAATGTCAAAAATGGAGATAACGAAATGTTAGATAACGATTCCCTCTCTCAGCTTTCTGATATTGTGTTGCAAGATGATGAACAGCTATATTTGCTAAAAGAAATGAACAAATTCCTGGATGAAACCTACGGTAAACATACTGTAGAAGTGAATTTTTCCTTGATCTGGACAAATTAATCAGTTCTGTCATTAGTATTAGAAAGTAGGATAGGAACAAGTAAGTATTGCTTCAAAACAATCACTGACTAAACTCAGGAGGCAAACTTCTGTAAACGCACAAAAACAAAAAAGGGTGAAGCACTAAGGGTGATCTCTTCCCGCTTCTATGCCATCCCTGTCCTTTATTCCTTCTTTTTCTTATTTTTCTTAATGAAGAATAAAAATATCATATTTGAACATCAATGGAGGTAGAGAGAGAGAGCTGAGTAGAACCAAGAACTTTGATCTACTTTTTAAACAAGAAACACATAGAACTGTAGATAATGTGGTAGACTGGGGAATGGGTTGGAATGGGGAAAATACTTTCTTAGCTATGGTACTAGACTTAGTGCATGCGTGCCGATTTTATATTTTTTATTCTGAGCACCTTAATATTACTAATGTCTCAGTGTGTGACGTAGAGCAGAGAAGGATCCAAATAGTACAGCCAATGATTAGGGATATATCCTTTATTTTCTTATAAATCTATATGCACATAATATTGGCTTAGATTGTATTAGACTATTTCAGAAATTAAAACCACATTCAAATAGTTTAAGAGTAACTCTTGCATAGTGTTGGACAGAGACTAGAAGTGCACCACATATTTCACAGCGGACAGAAATGGGGAAGAGCCTCACCCACAGTCAGCTTCTTTTCTGTCTAGATTGACTGAAGAAAATTATATTGTGGATGTATGGAGAAATTTAAATCCAGCAGTACAATATGCAATGTGTGAAGGTCACAGAGGGTAGGGTAAGTGTAGCCAGACAGGACAGGATTTACATAAATAAAACTTGCTTCAACAGATTATGTAAGTCTACAATGTGACCTTTTGGTTTCTCAGACCAGTATCTAGTAACAGCAGAGATTTCATTATCAGTATAAAACAGTCCATATTGGCATTTTAATGTCAGACTAATACATGACAAGGCTTTTGGCAAGCACTTTTATGAGTTCTGGAATGAATGGAAGTTAAGAAAAGGGACTTAAGAAAAGAATAAATAGAGGATGAAATGATACATGGGAATGATAATTGTACTAATAGAAACCTTGACAGTAATAAGGCAGCTTTATGATACTTTCTTTCAAAGAGAAAGCAAAGGGTGCTCTCATTAGAGCTCTCTACTCTGAAGGACATAGATGCCTCAACATCCTTCTTCTTTAATTTGGAATGTTTTTAAAGTATGTTTTAATTTGAGGATTTTAGTATTAAGCTGCACAAGGACAGTTCTGTCTCTGCTTCCCACAAAGGAGATCAGAACATATTGAAAAACTGGAGGCCCATCTCATTACTGTGCACGGACTACAATATTTTCCAAGTGTCCGTCAAACTGCCTGAAAGATTATATGGACACTACTGTACACCACTGCAGTCAAACATATTGTGTACCTGGATGCACAGTAATGGACAGTTTGTTATAATCTGTGATTGATGTATTCAAACTTCCAAAGTTGGATCTAGGTCTTTTATGCATTGATCAAGAACAGACCTTTGAAAGGGTTGATCATAAATATCTTCTCAAAACCCTATAAGCATTTGGTATCTGAAAATATTTTATTTCTTGGATAAAGTTTATATATTCAGGAGCCTCTGTTGTTTTAAAAGTTAGGGGTAGAATCAGCTGCCCAGTTTGTAGATGGATCAGGCAAGGTTGTTCTTAATCTGGGCTTTATACTCTAGCCATAAAACCTCTCCTTGCAAAACTCAGGGGGGCCAGACAAGATTGTCTTTCCTGGAAGGAAATAATCAAGACTCTATAAGCTTGGCAGCATATGCTGGTACAGGAGGGCAGTCAGGGACTGACTGACCTCCATAGTCGCATTAAGGAATTTCCTCTGCAAATTGCACAGTGGTTGCTCTACCAAGGGCAGCAGGTTCAAACTGGAATAGCCTATTAACTCTTGGTAACCCATGGTAAGGAACTTGGGCTGTGACAAACACCTGTTTCTTCTTAAGTTGGATGGGCTGGACTTTTCAGAGACCACTTCCTTTTTCCAATCAGTTTTACATTCATGGAACACGGTTTTAAAGGCAATAGAAACATTTTAAAACTGTATGTTCACACATAGAAAGGACCCTTGTTCTACAGCCCCTATACACAGAGCAGGATCCTGAGCTCTGCCAGTGTGCAGAGAGTTTTTGTAAGGGCTGGACTGACAAAGTTGGTGGACCTGAGTGGACTAGAGAGATTAGAAGGGCAGTAGAGAACTGCCACCACTTTAAGTAAAGACACTGATTTTAAATCAGTTCGTTTTCTGCAGAAGCTGTTGGAGGAGGGGGTGTGTTCACTTCCTAGCCATTTCAGGGAGGCAATGGAGATAGAGTCTATTGCTGACAACTGGTCTTTCCATCCCTAACCATCTCTCATGTGGCTGGGAAACAGGATGAAGAGAACGGGGCACTGCTTTCCTTCTGGACACCAGAATTACGGGACTTCCCTTATGTATCCAAATAAGCTCTGTGCATCACAAGTGTTGAAGTTCTAAACAGACATGCCCTAACTGGATTGACAGAGTTGAAGTGGTTGGGTGTGTTTGCTTCAGACTCATCCCCCAAAGGCAGCTGGAGGTCTCTGTACAAGTCTCCCATAGAGAAACGTACTGCAGATCTCCAGTGGAGAATAATACATGTGACCGTGGCTACAAGCAGGCATGTGGCACATATAGATCCCAGGGTATTGAGCAGCTGTCCCCTCTGTCAAGCTGAGGAGACTTCACCTCACCTTTGACTGAGGTGTCCTAGAGACTTACAGGATTTTTTTATGCAGCAATATTTTTGTAGCTTTGGAGAAATTTTAAATACACAACTCAGACGCGTTTTAACTTTAATTATGACTATTGGGTCAGGCAGAAATGTGTATTTGGACCACACGGAGAAACGAAATTAAAAAAGGGTAGGGTCCATTGATCCTGAATTTATGGTCCAATGATTTGTGGCAGCACACCTCAGGATAGAGTACTCCTATAATAAAATGTTATGAAATTTTGAGAATTTTGTTGATGTTTGGGGACTGGGAGATGTACTGTGCAGTATAGCACAAGATTCCTTCGTTTTTTGTTCTTTTAATGGAGGCTAAATTAGAAAAGTGTGATCTCAATAATGACACAGTTGACAGCACATGTATGATGGTACAGAGAATGGGAAAGAATGCATGTGTCTGGGAGGGTGGGGCTTGCATATATGTACAGGGGGATTTGTCCTTTCATCTATTTATTGAATAGATGAAATGACTTTTATAACAGCAAAGGCTGTTCCAATAAAGTACTGATTAAACGCCCTCCCCTCTCTCTCTCTCTCTCTCTCTCTCTCTCAATTCAAAATACTTTGTTGGCATGACATACTTCAGTATACGTGTTGCCACAGCTTCACAAAACCCATTACAATGAGCATAACGTACAGTGTAATGTCACCAATTATTGAAAGAAATATATATATCTTTAAAAACATAAGTACACACAAATACATGAACGTAAGAACAATATTAATAAACAAAAAAAGACAATTCAGTACAATTTCTTAAAAATAAGGGTCACAATTGTCCCTCAGGCTCTCTCTCTCTCTGTAGGTAACAGTCACCAGACTTGTATTTATGACTCAATCAAGGAACACAAAGTTTTACTGTTAAGGGACTGTGCTCTGCTGGGTGGTGTCAGACAGTGATAATTCATCCTGTACCCTTTGGGGGCTGTGCCCAGAACCAACAGCCTCTTCTTTGTTGCAGGGAGCCTAAAATACTTGCAGCCACATCAGGCTGTCAGAGCAGCAAAATGACTGTTTACAAAACAATGCTGATGTTTTGCCAGGAGCAAAGAGAAGAATAGTGAGGATTCACAGGTGTGGAGGTATAATGAGGACTTGTGGGGAAAAAATAAGGGGAAACAGTGTTGCAGACTAATAGGCAGCCTCATGTTGCTTTGACTGTGTGTGTGCATGTGTGTGTGTAGGTTCACAGTGCTTATCATGTGTGCTTAGCATGTGTGTCTGCCTCAGTATGCCATTGTTCTAAAAAGAGGGAAAAAAACTAACAGCACCGAAATGGACTATGTCCAGTGTGTGTATGTGTGCGTGCATTGTTATGGTATTTTTACATTTATGTTTTTGCCTGTTCTACAATTCATTTAAGGCAATAGAGTGAAGAAACCTGTTTATATAAGAAGCATTCCTCATGTATTCCTGTCCATGAAAGAGAGTGGCCAATCCAAGCATCGCTGTTCCCGGTGTGGATATTGACTGAGCACTCCAAAAAAGTTAACTGCATTACATAAACCTCTTCATCTCATTTCCATAACTGAGGGCTTTGGGAAGCAGCCCCATGCCTCCTCTACCTGATAACCATCCCATACCATCAACAGGAGAGCAGTAAAAGACAGACAAATAATCTGATTTAAAAGCTTGTCCTCACAGGCCAAGGTTATCTATGTGCATTGAAGATGCCACAAGGTCAAGTCTCTCACCCATGTGGTGATTCTGAAGTAATGTACTTTTCAGTCATTTTTCCACATGAATGATGAGTTTAAAAAATGATAACAGCTGAATGGAGTGACACAGGTTATGTAAGGAATAAAGCAAGACCAACTGTGTTCATGAAATTCTCAGAGCAATAAGGACTTTTGACCTCTAGCAAGTATAAAATATTTTCCTCTTGCTTTTAATTTGGTGCACTGTCCATCCCCAATGTTTCATAGAACAGTGAGTGATACAGTGTCAGGGTACATTTACTGCTTCGTCAATCGACATGCTGTACAAAATGCTTCCTTGTGGTTGTTAGATGATTGAGATGATTAATGTTCCACACTGGGAAGACTGTTTATCAAGAGGCTTGAGAAGACTATAATGACCTCATAGTACTTCCCTCAGCGAAGGGCACTACAAGTTATAAAAGAAGTCAGGACTCTATGTGCCCTATACATGTACATTATATGTACAGCCATCAGCTACAGTATCAAGCCTTGACATAATGTGCGTGCGCACACACACACACACACACACACACACTCATACACATTTATTTTTTACATAGAATTTAACGAAGAAGAGGAAGGTGTATTACTTCATAAATCTGAGTGGACGAACAATGATGACATTCTCCTGTGGCAATAATTCCTCTCACAACAAACCACATGAAATTACAAGCATGATGCAGAAATGCAATCATGTATCTTTAATGTGAGAATGTTATAGATTATCAGTCCCCATTAACACACACACTTACCATTAAAATAAATAGTATATTGCTAAATCTCATAAACTGCTCATTAAAAGCTTGAGAAAGCAGACAGATGACATAGTTGAGTAACAAATAGCAGATGACTACTATTAGGACAGAGAATTTGAATTATATTGTGGTTGGTTTTTGACCATTGAATGACTGCCTAGAGATCACTGTACCTTGCCGTTGTTGTTATTCTGATGCTTTCTAGACCACAAAGAAACAGTTATTGCATGCAACTCCATGGATGTACATAAACTGAGAAATCAGCAATCAGTCTTTTATTTATCTTCAGTTTTTTTCAGAAGTCATGCAGTGGTAATATTCAATGCCTGGGTAATGATAACAGTATTAGTTTTTAGTAGTATTATTTTTAGTATTATTATTATTAGTATTATCTGTTTGCATGAAACTGTATTAAATGTAATATTGATACGATATGTGGTACAAACTAACTGTATCAAATATGTTTACACTGCCTTAACACTGTTTTCCAGTTCCAGTATTCTCTCTAGAAATAGAGTTCCATTTTCACAGATACATGTGACATTATACCCAATAACACGGAATGTTCATTTTTACGGCTTGCAAATCTATTACACCGCTCCAGTCCACCACCCAAACCCAGGACCGCCAGCAATGAACTGATGAGACATACAGAAAATTTACCTGAGCATGTCTCCCCTCTAGAAACCCATGCCATCAGCTGGCCATTAGAGGATGACTTCCCTCTATTGAATCTAGTTCCTCCTAATGCTTCTTCCGACCATCCTGGGATTTATTGCTTGCCTCTGTCTCCTTTCCCGAATGGAAATGGAATACACTGAAATATATTAGAAATATATAGACCGATGTGGAATATGCAAAGATAACTATATTTTACAGATGTTTAATATATTGCTATATCTTAAAGTGCCAAAAATGAGTATATGTGAAAATATATTATTAAGTGCTGTGATATATTGGTAATTTATTTCAGTATATTTTGCAATACATTCCAGTTCCATAAGGGTTTGTTCAATGCACTAATATATAAAATCAGTCATAAACTAAACAATTGAAATTACTGTTTACAATCAGATGAGTACCGAACAAACTGGTTTACAGTAAAAAACAAACAAACAAAAACAGAATACATATCTTTGCATATAGTGTAAATGATTACTGTAGTTTTTACAGAAATATTATGGTATAATGAACAAATCCTTACTATAGAACCTGTATACACTATGTAGTTGTAGATCTGCAAAGCATTCGGGTAAAAATTTGAAAGTGGGTGAAATTTACAGTAAATGTAATTTTGTTATAAATCTTAATGTAATTGGCCTATTTGGCTGCCACAAAAGCTTTTCAGCCACAAAGGGGTATGCTAACTTTGCTGTCATGAATCTTGTTTTTTAGTTTTTGCTATCATGATTAGAGCACTACTTTCACATCCTGTTTTTCAATGTAGCTTATACGGAATTCATATAGGCTACTTAATAAGTGGGATAAATAATGTATGGATATAATTAGACCTAAGTAAATAGTCATTTAGCTGCCAGCAAGTTACTGTCAAAGGAATACTGTAAAATTTACAGTAACTTGCTGGTAGCAATTAGCTTGTAAGTTGCTTTAATACATTTCACAGTATGATTTCAGTATACTTCAATAACTTAATAACAGTACTCATCTAAGTACTGTGATTGTTATTACAGCATTCATTTCAGTACTCTAAGTATTACAGTAAACATACTATGAAAAGTATTACCACAGCTTACATGTACAAATTACTGTAAATGTTACATTATTCACATTAAGGTGTATGTTTAGTAATCATTATGCTTTAATCCTGATACATTTTTACATCATAGAATTTCTGACATAACACCTTTTCTGTGTATGGTGCAATACAAATAATCGGTGTAGTTGTATTATTTTGAATGCTAACTACCACAGATGAGGTAGATAAAATTGTCTGCATTAGCTTACAAAACACCTAAACAAAGCATTCATCCAGCACAGAGTAGCCTTACTGAATTCCTGCCTTTTCCTGTGGTGCGGGCATGACGGTTTCTGTCACTGACTTCTGATTAGCTCCTTTAAAATGAAATCGCACTGGAACAAAGAGCTTCCCGCTGAAACCCGGAGCCATCTGGCATACTGGTGCTCATGACATTCTAATGCAAAATCACTTCCATCTTCAGTCTACATGGCATTATTTCACATGGCTCAGTGGTTGATGTACTGAGCCATTGAAAACAGCTATTGAAAATATTTGCATTACAACGGCAACATCACGTGCTAGAGTGTCGTGATCATTTTCGCATGGGTGCAATTGTTTGGAGTGATTGCTGTAGTTGTTGGGTTACCTCTCACTATTTGATTGGGGGTGCCTTGCTAACTGCTCTTTGCAGTTTATGGCTTTGCGAAAAATGGAGGTCAAGCCAGGAGTGGAGAGCTTCTTTGTCCATTTGTGAGGAGAGCACGCTGAATTTTTCCACATTTCTTTCAATCTCCATCTCTGTATGAGTCTGTTTATATGGTGACACTTTAAACAGTGTTTCTCAGAAAGGCTTTATGTAGCATATAGAACCGTTGTTAAGCAAAAACCTCTGGTTGTTAATTTTATGATTCCATGAAAACATTAAATAGCCCCTTCTCATTATGCACTTAGCACTAATTTTGGTCATTACATTATCTAACTCATAACTCAATTTTGCTTTTTAAAACGGTTTGGTCATGCAGTGTAGCATCTTTTCTTGCCTGCAACCAGGTTAGAAAGCAAACGTTAACTTTATGCTAGGTTTGCCATTAGTTTACCTACAGTAAGAGTATTGGCTAACGTGGTATTGATACGAGGGAAGCACTAACACTAACTCATGATGTGACTCGATGTCAAGAAACAATCCAAACCAATCTAACTAAGTAAGTACTAAGTGATGAAAATTCCTTTCAAAAGACACTCTCCTACACTTGGCTCACAAGATCACATGAGCCTTCAGTCCTTCCAGGCTTGGTCACCCTCAGGACTCTAAGATGAAATTCCTGACTTTGCATCACACATGATTTTGTTTAACATCTTGTGGCTTTCCACCCTACCAGAGTTACAACTTATGTTGTACTTAGCTACTCTTTTTTCATAGCATATCACTGTTAAAATATACTTTAAATAGCATTCAAGGTTATTTGATGGTAGATGGTATAGATGTGTATTTTCTATATAGCATAATAGAAATCCACCCATCCACTACCCAATGGATTTCAACTGGGGACCTTCTTGCCGTGTGGCAACAGCCTACTCCCCCACCATGCCATGTGCATCTGACAACTCACTATCATACTTCATTTTCTGCTATCATTTCATACACTCTAAGTGTGTTGTGTTCCATTACAAATACCCTGCGTCAGAGAAACACACAACTTTATTCTGCTTAAATGAATGACTTACAGAATATACATATCCTACTTAAATTAAATACATAAAACCATGACTGACTATTACAGACAAAATAGCAATACAGTTACTAAAAAAAAAAAAAAAGACCAATACAATTAAACATGACAACAGGGCTCTGCAGTGAATAGTCTTTAGCCTGAATAGGTGTTAGAAAGTGGAGAGTGTGTCCCACGCTAAATGCCTTCAAGTATAAAATAATAATAATAATAATAATAAAAAAAAAACCTTACACAAGCAAACACACGTGCACAGGCATTGAGATGAGTGCAAAAACAAAGTACGCACACACAAACACACACACTGGTAATATGAGATTTAGCCTCGCACAGTGAGAATATTTTTAGATTTGATGTATATTATAAATCATAAAGTTATGACACTTTTCTAAGATGTGTTGTTACGACAGATGGAAACATGAAATTACAGGTGTTTAACAGACATTTGCACTCAGAGTGACTTTAACAGATTGCAGTCTGTAAATATAATCCATTTTTACAGATTTTTACGGAAGTGATTCAGGCTAGTTACCCTGCTCAAGTGTACAACAGCGTTACCCTGACCGGGGACTGAATCCACAACTTTGGAAGTGCATGCCTAGTTCTCTTACCATTATGCTATACTGCTGCCACAAAATACACCTTTTACTTCAGTAATTCAGTCAAGCAGGATCTAAATCTGCTTGAAAAAGTGTGGGGGGAGGGGGGGGTGTTTGTAATGCTTTTTTGTGTATTATGAAGAGCATTAAAATTCTCACCAATATCCAGACGGATGAAAGAAAAGAAGGCTGTTGTCCAGCAGACAAAAGAAAACAGCAGAGAGGCTGATGTGGGAGGAATCTACCAGCATGAGCAGTAATGCCATTATAATTTGCTTTGCTAAGAGGCCAAGTCAATTTCAGTTCCTTTTGTACTTATCAACATTTTCTAACAGAACAGATTACAAAAAAAATTACAAATCCAATACTTGCCTTAATTGAGCTTTTCATGGCTGCCCATTTGATATCTTAATGAAACTGGCTCAGCTTATACAAATTCATATAACTTGATGACTTCAGTCACAAAGCAACAGAACAATATCAATCATAGAATTGTGGCCAATTATTCACGACAAATTATTCTTTTTTTATTTATCATTATTCATTTTATGTATAATTAAGGGATATTAACCAAGACATACTCCTCACTGACTTGCCTAACAGGAGAACATTCATATTTGTGATCAGCTGGGTATTTTCATTACATTGCATTAAGATTTAATATTTGAGGTGTTCATTAAAAAGGCCCATGTAAACACCCAGCAGACACAGATGCCTGCATGTGTGTGTGTGTGTGTGTGTGTGTATATATATATATATATAAATATATATATATATATATATACACAATGGCTTGGCTGAATACTCAATTCTGATTGGTCCAAAGGGTGTGCATTATTTCTCAGTAAAGGGACACCTCAGGCCTTTTAACAGTTATAAAATTAATGGGCTACAAAATCCAGTGTTCTAAAGCAGTTAAAGCAGCAACATTATTCTTTCGGTATTGAATTGTTGTTATGTCCCCTCCCCTTTTCAATGTCCAATTTCACAATAGATGGCAACGTTGAATCATGGTTCTAGTTACTGGCTTCATTTAGGGATGCCAACCACCCCACAAAATACGGAATCGTCACTTATGTGGACAGCAGAATAGGCATTCCGTATTTAACTCATGGCTACGGGATGAGTATCTTTGTGAACGATTCCGTTTGTAGTAACCGCTGTTTTGAATACAATTCAATAGTTAGCTAGCTAGCTGGCCGGGATAACAAGCATGCTGTGAGACCATTCTGAACTAAAACCCAGAATTTTAATATTGGCTAGGTGACAGGTGACAGCAAACCTATCATAAAGTTAACTGGCATTCAAACCTGGTTTCAGAGTGTCTTGGAAAAACGCAATGTTTACACTGCGAGACCGCAACATTTTAAAAAGCAAGACAGAGCTAGAGAGATTCATTTGATTGAGTCATGGTTTCATGTAGTTTTCTTAAATAATGTAATGACAAAAATGATCAAAACTGGTGCTAATTGTATGGTATAAAACGAGAAGGAATTATTTTTCTCGATGGAATTGTTGTTTTCGTAGAATTAACGACCAGAGGTTTTTGCTTAACAACGGTGCAAATAGAACTACCAACCAGAGTTTTGCTTGAGAACGGTAAAATAATATGCCCAAACGGCCGCGAAAGAATATTTCACTTTTCAGCTGATTAATTCGATAAAAATCAATAAATATTTAAGCAACCATATAGTCATTGTTGGTAACCCGTTGTATAAGTGGAATAAACCCCTCCGGGCTGTCCTGTTATTGGAAAATAATGTACTTCGGGGATGGTTAAGTGACCCTCTGCTTCACCTCGGACGCATCACCACCCCCGTTGTACATTATTTTCCAATAGCGGGACAGCACGTCATGGTTTTTTCCTTACACACACACATATATGTATATATATATGTGTGTGTGAGTGTGTGTGGGTGACAAATTTAAGGAAAAGCCAACATTTGTCTTAGTAAGGTGTTGGGCCACCACGAGCCACCAGAACAGCTTCAGTGCACCTTGGCATAGATTCTACAAGTCTCTGGAACTCTAATGGAGGGATGGAACACCATTCTTTCAAAAGATATTCCCCCATTTGATGTTTTGATGATGGTGTTGGAGAGCGCTGTCTGACATGTCAGTCCAAAAGCATAGCCATAGCATAGATTCACAGCATGTTCATATTCATCAAATAATTCAGTGAACCCTCATGCCCTGTGGATGGGGGCACTGTCATCCTGGAAGAAATGTTCCACTATAGAATAAAGGTGATCATTCAGAATAACTTTGTATTGATTTGCAGTGACCCTCCCCTCTAAGGGGATAAGTGGACCCAAACTATGCCAGGAATAGCCCCCCCCCCCCCCCCCCCCCCCCCCCCCCCCACAGCATAACAGAGCCACCGGATCCCTCTATATATATTTTTTACCTCTCTGGCATTTAACAGATGCTCTTATGCAAATAGACAAACTCAAGTGCAGAGATCAGACTTTGAAGTGCAGTATTTCCATGAATGGGGGGAAATTGCTGTTATTATTGTCCACACCATTATTGGTGTTTAAAATATCTAAATGCACCCAGAGCGCTGATGCACACTAAAACAGGATACAGGAGGCTGCTGAATGTCATGGACGGTAATTATTCCTAGGATGGTCTGATTCAGATTCTTAAGAAATAACTTTGTCCAGCAGCCTCCCACAGTTTGGCATATAAACGCCCATATTGTTGCTCTGGGTGGGATGGCTTCAGTCTGCAGGGTGCTCCCTAACCCACTGCACAACAGTGACTCCTCTGGCTCAGCGTGTTCCTGTTGCCTGCCCAGACCCAGCTTGGGGTATACAGTGAACAGAAACAGCAACAGTGGCTGACTGCCTGTGTTTTGCTGGACATACATGCTAGTCTGCAATCCTCCACAGACGTGATGGCATAGGCTTCCAATTATGATTGTGTGTCCCATATTGAGAGAAAGGTAAAAATAAGCAGTAAGAAGATTTTTAAAAAATTAAACAGAGAAACAAAGAGAAATTAAAGCATGTGTGATCTAGACAATTATGTGGCAACATTCGTCCTTCGCTTTTTTTCAGAAATAAATGCAAAGCTATGTGTTTTTCTTCATGCACAGTTTGAAAGGTTAATCTTGGTGATTGCTGAACTTGAACTGTGAAGGAAAAAAAAATTACTTGTAAGCCAAAGTTAAGGAAGGATTTTCATTGGTTCCAGGCCAATGTGTATGCTTACTGTCGGCTACAACACAGCTAAGTGAAAGTAATTTCTACATATGTGTAATGTAGATCATTCCATTGCTGTGACGATAAGCAGCAGTTCATACCAGTAGGCCCTTGCATCATGGGTAGATCTCCCTATATCCCAGGAACAAGGTGACAGAACCCTGATCGCATTTATTAACGTGGTCCCTGTGGTGCTCGCTGACAGAGTTGCATATTGGTTGGCTAATTAATTTCCATACCTGTTCCTCTTTTTGTTCTTAGAAAAGCTAAATTAATCATTGGGACAATGCTAGATTCCTGCTCCATTCTCTCAAGCATGAAATTGCTTTTTCTAACACTCTGCTTATGAGTTAATAAAAATTGATTCCTTTCTACCTATCTGCCCTTTGGAATGAGTTGTAGGTAGAGGGGCAACATGCCAGATTATAGAAAATATGTATTTTTTCCTCTTTTCAAAAATATTGTGTGCAATCAAGCAGCAAAACCCTGAATGTTTCCCAAATCTCTGGTCATAAGTATAGCCATAGCGGGAAATGGTAAAACAGGCAGTTCAGAGAAACACTTAAAAGGGTACTGAGAAAAGAATAAAAAATAATTTACTGACAAAATGAAATCATTTCATTTTAAAGAGCATGCTTTTTTCTATATATGTGACATTACACATATATTTTGTGCTCAAAAGCAATATTTTCCAAGACTATATACACATGTAATGGAAATATACTCTTTCTTTACAGTGTGTTTACAGTGGTTCATGATAAATTCAGGGACATTTCTTTTACAAATTTAATCTGAGAGAAAATGTCATGTGCCAAAAGTGTTGTTAAACTGTGAAAATAGTATAATAAAGCAATAAATTCATTACTTTGGCATAATTCTATACAAGAATGTGGCTGAGAAGGTGTACACAGATTTTAGTCTCAAAGCATTCAAAGAATGCGTTTCAGGGTTGAAATATATTGCTATATGCTGAATATCAGGGAATTTAATCATTAAAATGCCCAATTTTGTGTTTTTAGATCACCAATATAGTCTAAACCTCCATAATACTTCCCTTTCCTCAAACTTTCCTCAATTTGACCATTCTCATGCCGCCTGCAGGGATGTACAGTGCCTTGCAAAAGTATTCACCCCTTGGCGTTTTTCCTATTTTGTTGCATTACAACCTGTAATTTAAATATATTTTTATTTGGATCTTATGTAATGGGGCTACACAAAATAGTCCAAATTGGTGAAGTGAAAAAAAACTTGTTTTAAACAATTCTAAAAAATAAGAAACTGAAACGTGGTGCGTGCGTATGTATTCACCCCCTTTGCTATGAAGCCCCTAAATAAGATCTGGTGCAACTAATTACCTTCAGAAATCACATAATTAGTTAAATAAAGTCCACCTGTGGCAATCTAAGTGTCACATGATCTGTCACATGATCTCAGTATATATACACCTGTTCTGAAAGGCCCCAGCATCTGCAACACCACTAAGCAAGGGGCACCACCAAGCAAGCGGCACCATGAAGACCAAGGAGCTCTCCAAACAGGTCAGGGACAAAGTTGTGGAGAAGTACAGATCAGGGTTGGGTTATATAAAAATATCTCAAACTTTGAACATCCCACGGAGCAGCATTAAATCCATTATTACAAAATGGAAAGAATTTGGCACCACAACAAACCTGCCAAGAGAGGGCCGCCCACCAAAACTCATGGCCCAGGCAAGGAGGGCATTAATCAGAGAGGTAACAAAGAGACCAAAGATAACCCTGAAGAAGCTGGAAAGCTCCACAGCGGAGATGGGAGTATTTGTCCATAGGATCACTTTAAGCCGTACACTCCACAGAGCTGGGCTTTATGGAAAAGTGGCCAGAAAAAAGCTATTGCTTAAAGAAAAAAATAAGAAAACACGTTTGGAGTTTGCCAAAAGGCATGTGGGAGACTCCCCAAACATATGGAAGAAGGTAATCTGGTCAGATGACACTAAAATTGAACTTTTTGGCCACCAAGGAAAATGTCTGGCGCAAACCCAACACCTCTCATCTCCCCGAGAACACCATCCCCACAGTGAAGCATGGAGGTGGCAGCATCATGCTGTGGGGATGTTTATCATTGGCAGGGACTGGGAAACTGGTAAGAATTGAAGGAATGATTAATGGCGCTAAATACAGGGAAATTCATGAGGAAAACCTGTTCCAGTCTTCCAGAGATTTGAAACTGGGACAGAGGTTCACCTTCCAGCAGGACAAGGACCCCAAGTATACTGCTAAAGCAACACTCAAATGTCTTGGAATGACCTAGTCAAAGCCCAGACCTCAATCCAATTGAGAATCTGTGGTATGACTTAACCCTTGTGTTGTCTTAAGGGACAAAATTGACCCACCACTATGTTTAACTCTCTGGGGTCTGAGGGTAAAATGAGGCACACTGGTGATTGTGCCATGCTCTGACATTTGTGTAAATTTCATCAACTTTATATGCAGTGATTCCAAAGTGTTTCATATCTCTGTTTTCAGCAAAAACTCAGCTACAATAATATGGCAGCAGTAAGTAGGTCATAATCATATGTGGATTGTAAATTGCTCTAAAAACACACAAACTGTAAACAGTAGTTTTGAACATGCACAGGGATGTTGAAATAAAACACACTAAACAGTAGTATCAAAATTTTTGGATCACTGAAATGTGTTCATCAAGGTCTTGGGTATAAAAGATGACAAAATATTTGAGCAAATCCATTGAGAAATATAAAATAAATTGCTAAAAGTTAGTGTTGTGACTATTATTTTTCAACACCAGGTGAGAATGGAAGGGCAAATGGCCTTTCTGTAATGAATATGCATTGGGTAGGAGAACCTGCCAGCTAAGTAGTTTATTCACACCTGGCCGCATGCCTCCCCACCACTAAGACAAAGACTCAATGAGCCATTTAGAAGACAGAAACAAAGACATATTTTGATTTTGGAACATTTATTGAAGTAAACTATATGCATGGAAGATGAGATAAGACTGGTGTACTCTTGCAACGCCTGCGTGGCCTCTTAGCTAGTGGTGAACTAGGCCGTGTTTCCTGATCAGCATCTCTGTAAATATGATAAAAACAAAATTGTTAAGAAATATGACATCAAATCCAACTTTATTTATATAGCACATTTCCTTCAACAGGTGAAAATTAAATGTGCTTTACAAAAAGGGACAAACCACTAACTAATGAAAATAAAACTTAGGAAATGTGACAGTTACATCATATACAAACAAAGAACCAAACAAACACAACCAGACGCAGAGAGGTAGCCTATAATTTTGAGATGCAATGATTAGAATCGTTCGTAGTGTGGGAATTTACAAGCGCGCATATTAGTGAATATTCCTACAAACACATACACACACAAACACAGGGGCGACATAGCTCAGGAGGTAAGACCGATTGTCTGGCAGTCGGAGGGTTGCCGGTTCAAACCCCGCCCTGGGCATGTCGAAGTGTCCTTGAGCAAGACACCTAACCCCTAACCCCTAACTGCTCTGGCGAATGAGAGGTATCAATTGTAAAGCGCTTTGGATAAAAGTGCTATATAAATGCAGACCATTTACATAGAGAATGTAATACAGCACACATGTACAAATAATGCAAGCTATCAATGTTAGCTAAACTAAATAAACATTGATATTCCAACTCAACTACATGCAACTCATCAATAACAATGCCTCAATCTGAAGTAGGCTAGGTCTGTTTAGCTAAGTGGTTATTTTATTGCTATTTCCCGAACTTACATACAGTATGCTAATATTGATTGTGCGAGGACACTAAGTTTTAGAATCATAGCCACGCCACTACACGCCAGGCATGGGCTATTTATTACCAATATGATCGAAAAAAATACAGTCTACCTGCTACTTCTAACACAACCAGACGCAGAGAGCCTAGCCTATAATTTTGAAATGCAACAGTCTGAATAGTTCGTAGTGTGGGAATTTACAAACGCGCATATTGCTGGATATTCCTACAAACACAGAGATACAGTTGCAATACAGTACACATATTTACCAATATGATCATACGAAATATACTTACTCATGAAGTTGATCCTCAGCTGGATCAGTTCGCTGTTCGAAATGACACCGCTCTTCATCAGTGTTGGCTTCAGTGTCCGGGCGGACCGGACCTGATGAGTGGTTTGCGTCTTCATCATCGCTCTCCAACAAGGCATGAAGCACGTCAAGTCCAGTCATCCGTGGCATTTTCCAAAATTAAACGAAATGTTCACCTCAAAAGAAGTGAATTGGGCTATATGCTTTGACATTCTATCCCGCTTTCGCAGGCTTGGCATTTCTTACATGGATCTCGCATCGCCCCTCCCCTACTCCCCTTCTATGGAGAGTAATTATAACGTCGTTAGCATGTGAATGCGATTTGGGCGGACTTCCTGCTGAGCGCAATTCACATAGTAATGAGTATGGACTAACAAAGCGTACATGGTCTAATCAATCAAATTTAAATTTAAAATTTTTAAAACAATTCATATTATTTGCCAATGGGCGCATTGGAAATTCGTGATTCTAAGGTTTCTGTCAATGTTTTTGTTGCATCTGTATGATAACAGCTTGTGAAGTTAATCATCCAAAAGGAAACGAAAGTTCATTTCATCTTGTCAAGATCCGCCAGCGGAGCTCCCGACCCCAGAGGGTTAACAGCAGAGAAAACCCCCCTAAATTATCTTTTTTCAACTTGAAATTGGATTACTTTAACGAGAGTGACCCCAACATTAGAAAAAGTGAAACATTGCCATATTTCCATTTGTTAATATTTCCATGAAAGCTGTACACCACCAGGGTACAAGGATTGTCTTAGAGTCATTTTTGACCCAGCAGTTATAAAATCATTTACACACCACAAAAAACACAAAGAAACACACACACACACAAAGGTTGGTTCAACTTAATTTAATTTACTGGGGTTGGTTCAACGTAATTTACTGGGTTTGCTTCAGCCTAATTTACTGGTGTTGGTTCAACTTAATTTACTGGGGTTGGTTTAACTTAATTTACTAAGGTTGCTTCAACTTAATTTACTAAAGCTGGTTCAACGCAATTTACTAAAGCTGGTTCAACTTCATTTACTGGGGTTGGATCAACGTAATTTACTGGGGTTGGTTTAACTTAATTTACTGGGGTTGGATCAACTTAATTTACTAAGGTTGGTTCAACTTAATTTACTACTGGTGGTTCAATTTAATTTACTGGGGTTGGATCAACTTAATTTACTACGGTTGGTTCAGCTTAATTTACTAGGTTGTTTCAACTTAATTTTCTGGGGTTGTTTCAGCTTAATTTACTTGGGTTGGTTCAACTTAATTTACTGGGGTTAATTCACATGGGCCTTTGCTTTCTAAGTAACTCAGGATAAGTGGATCTGACAAATTAAGAAATGAAAGTGTCTTGACCTATACACTTCTGTAATGTGATGGTCCCTCTCTGGAGTGAGTAAGCTAAACGTCCAGCTAATAAAAACTTGCAGAGAAACCACTGCATTTCAGTATGTCATTTCAGAGTGAATTAATGAACAAAATATTTAATCCAAGGAATAAACCATGGCAGGCTGTCCTGTTATTGGAAAATAATGTACGACAGGGGTGGTGTTGCGGCCAAGATGAAGCCGATGTCACTTAACCACCCCCGAAGTACATTTTTTTCCAAAAACGGGATAGCCCGGAAGGGTTTATTCCACTTATATAATGGGTTACCAACAATGACTATAGCTAGCTAGCTAACTATTGAATTATATTCAAAACAGCGGTTACTATAAACGCAATTATTCACAAAGATACAGAAAGATGGTTGGACATACTGGGCAACCACTGGACAGACTAATACCCATTATAGAGGAAACCATGGGCTTTGCTACATATATATTTTCTGACAACCATATTATTTTTACATGTGTGTGCATAGCAAGTGACCTATGTACCCAGCATGCCGTCAGAGTGTTAGCAAATTAGCATGTACAGTGGGGCAATTATAGGGCAGTTATTTAAAATATCATACAAACACGTAAGATGTGGATCTGAAATAATATTATGTGAAGTGCATAGTGAAAAATGACAAGATGACAAGAACATAAAGATTTATTATATTTTTATATTATTGCCGCAGAATGTTTGAAATATAAAAAATAATTAGCATTCACCATCGGTCTAATGAAGTGGAAATTGTCCAACAACCAGCATTATACTGTATTCTGGCACCAGAACAAACCATTAAACCAAAATACAAACACTCATGTCCATGTATGCATGGAAAAAGCTTAACATGTGGTTTAAGAACACCATTCATTTTGCAAAGACCATTTCCGTAACATCAATGCTATGCATAATAAGTACTCTGTGAATTCAGTGAAGGATTAAGTGGTCTTACACATATCCAGCATACATACTTACAGCACCCATCTAAAAATGGATATTTCAGGCTTTGGTGAAAAATAAAGAGCGTGTTTAATTTGTATGTACCCAGAAGTAGTGAATTATTGAATTCTAATTTCCTCAAGCAAATAGAGAAGCATATCTATTAGCACTGGTTGACTCATGGTTGATATACCATATATCACTCAGCATTTTAATCCTTATTTTAATCCTTTCATTCTCAGTATAATTATGAATGTTCTGATTGATGGCTTCATGTTTTGTGAAGTGTACACTTTTAAATGTGTCAGCAAATATATGATATAAACCATGACATGCTATGCATATACAAGAATATATGGCACAACAGGGTGGTGATCGGCCTGAGGCCTCTATGCTGAATACAATGAATTTGGAGGCATTTGGTTGAACTTGAGCAGATAAGAAGCAGGGGGTCTTTGGATCTTGAGCAGTTCCTGTTGGTCTCCATATGTTTCTCTTCCCATCTCTCTGATACATGTGAATCTTGGTCTCACTTATCCTAGAATGCCTGCAGAGTTATTGTTGGATTGCACTTCCCACAGTACCCTGCTCGGATAAGGCCTCTCCTACTACTTTGTGTTCTACCCTGTTGCCAGTTCCGAACCCACTCCAAAGTATCTCCTGAAATTCATTCGTTTTGATAATCTCTCATGTGATACTGTCAGGAGGTGAGCTTGACAAGCCACCAGCTTGGTAAGAGCACTTCTTAACTGGTAATTGGGAGCAAGCGTGGGTATGTAGACTGGGGTTAATTGGTTTCCTCCGCTTCGCCAGTGAACGAGCTCACACAGCTTCCGGTGGTTTCCTCGGACGCAGGGAGAGGGATAAGAGAGCGGGGATTGCAGCAGTTTGGGTTCGGGTGGCCAGGAAGGAACAGACTCTGGGTTTAAAAAAAAAAAAGATTTTCCGTTTTGTTTTTGTTGTTTGGATTTTCTTTTTCCTTTACATTACATTACATTACATTGCAGGCATTTAGCAGATGCTCTTATCCAGAGCGACGTACAACAAGTGCATTAGTTCAAGGTGCAGAGGTGCAAAAGAAACACACTAGAGTGAAGTAAAGATCGTAGTGCCAGAAGTGACCACATAGATCAGGACACCAACCCTGTAGAGTAACCTGTTCAGCAAACAAACAATCCTGCCAAGTACAAACTAGCACTGAAATCACATTCGCCTAATCAGAATAAGACAAAAACAATCCTGCCAAATAAAAAGCAAGTTTAGTTTAGTTATTGCGACCGGTTTTTCATTGAGGTTTTTGGATTTGCTTTTGGGAGAAATCCTGTAGGGGGGATTTCTTTTCAGGTGTGTGTGGTCCCTGCGTGGCGGCGGGGACTGCGGATCTGGAACCATGTTGGTGGCCGAGTGAGAGGAACGGTGATGGTGGCTAGGGGAAAACACGAGCGGGAGGAGAAGGCAACCTGAAGTGGAGTCGTGAGTCGCGGGCTGGGCAGGGCTGGGCAGGAGGCGAGCGGGGGCTGAGCCCCGGCCGAGTGAGGGATGGCCACCGAGGAACGCCGTGAAGCGTGAGTGTGCTATGTCCTGCCCAGTCCACAGTGGGGTAACTGGTGCTGTGCCTTCTCCTCTCTCCAGTACGGTTCCAGGGAGCTGAAGGAGCAGTCCCTGCCTGTTTTTATTTGGGTTTTGTTTTTTTTTTTTATTTTGGGACGTGGAAGAGACCCAACATTTTTTGGCGTGGGCCGAGTCGCATCCCACCCTTTTTGTTCAGTTGGTGTGCATATGTGTGACCCCCCCCGGCGTGGCCAAGTGGGGGCCGGTCTGTGCCGCGCGGGCAGACCCAGGAGAGGGTCAGAGAATGAGCACTGTGTGTGGCACGGGAGAACTTATCATTGTGTGTGACGACTTGCGGTGCGGTGTTGGGGAGTCCCTCTCCTGGGGTTCAGCTCGCATGGCACGGGTCAGTCGTTGGTGGGGTCACCGTACGAGCAGGGGGGGAGTTGGAGAAGGGAGGGGGGGGGTCAGGGCGGAGCGGCTGCCTGTCCATGAACTGTTGTTTTTATTATAAACTTAAAGACTGCTTACCTTATCCCTGTGTCTTAGTTGTTCGTGGTGGGTGGATCCTTGCACCTGTGGTGGGTAGGGGTAGCAGGGGGAGTGCGAGCGACTCCTGACAATACCTTATCAAATGATTTTTGTAAATCTAAATCCATAATATCAAAACAATTTGCAGTTTCCTCAAAGATTCAAAAATATTTGTCAGGCATGACCCAGGAGGACATAAGGTCACTTATGCAAAACACTACTAAAATCAACCTTTGGATTCGGAAGCAGATACCTATTATTTTAAAAACCAAATTAGGGCATTTTGTACTGCTAGTCATTTGTCCTCTTTTTTCTGAGAACAACACTAAATTCCCTCTAAATACAAAAGGCTTGTTCTGCTTCATACAGTTTCATGTAAAAAGAACACATAATTGTTTTATAATAATGACTGGCATTTGTGAATAGTCCATTTCTGTAATAACACATTTAAAAAAAAAAAAAATATATATATATATATATATATTAAGAGACTCAAATTGACTTTTTACCCCAGGGTGAAATTACTTTGTAAAAGGAGTTCTAAAAATAATGCACTGAACATGCAATACATTGTTTCTGTAACTCAATAATGAAAAACGATTGGTAAGTAGAATAAAGGAGCTGAGTGCAGATATTTTTACTTTAGCCATTATGAATTGTCAGGGTTTAACTGCTTGAGCCATACAATATCCAGTATTGTGTTAATTATTTAATAATTGTTTCTATTATATCATACGTGTAGCAATACCACCCTTAAGAAACCATAGATCGAGAGTCACTACTATGTCCAGTATCAACTGAATTTGAATTATTGAGAACATCAGAATGATAAGGCATCTCACTTGCCTCGCTGAAACACTTGATTAAATCGTACACCTACAAATTCAAATGTTTAAATTCAAGTATTGTTTTTTTTTCAGTGAAAAAACAATTTTAGAATATTTTTAAATTTTGCTGATCACCAAACTTGCAAAGTATGCTCATGAAAGATGTTGATTTAAAAAGTGGGTTGCGTGTGTGGTGTTTGATCTGGTTTAGAATTGATTTGTTTTGGCCACACCTACCGTGGAGAGAGCACAGGCACCTGGGTTGTGTTAACTAATCAGCTCAGGTGCCTAATGGTGTGCTCCTCTCCATGGTAAGGGGCTGAGCACACACCAAGTGAGTGAGTCTGTTTGTCAGAGGAAAAAAATACAAAGTGATACTAACGTGGCTGAAAACCTGAGGAGCCGGTCAGCTGAAAAGCTTCCACTATGTATGGTCTTGTTTTAGCCTGGAACCTGTGAGGTGAAAGGGTGAAGTTGTTTGTTTATTTGTTTTTGTGTCACTGTGGGTGTGCTTTCTCTCTCTGCATGTGACAAAAATACAATGAAAAAACTGCCCTCCCAGTGAATGTCCCTCCGAGAGGTTTTACATGGCGTGTGACAAAATAAACACACACACACACGCACACATAAACTGAAACAAAACCCTCATTTTCAACACACCATACAGCTCGATAAACAAGCAGGTTCTGCATCCATTAACCTGAATACATTATCTCACTAATGTCATATTTAATTACTCAGTCAATTGCATAATTTATCATTACCTTCACTGGTGTTCTTGTTTTTAGATGCTTCACTCTTCTTTCATTAATATGAGTACATGACACTGAGAAATTCCTCAGATAGGTCATGCGGTTATTTTACTAATGTATACCTAGTTTAAATATAGGGTAAGTATAGCTGCGTTTCGACCGCAGGAACTAGGGTCTAAATTAAGTTCCGGGGACTTTATAAGTCCCTGCTCGGGGGTAGTACTTTCCAAAAGTACCGGAACTTTTGGGGTGGGGTGCAAGCGCTGAAAGTTTCTGATTGGTCGACTACTAGCAGTGTTTTATTTAAACCGCCATTTTTTAAAATCTGCAGCCACAAACCGATTTATTTTCATAATAACTTGAAATCAAACTTGTATGTTATGCGGCGCAGTAGCCTACTTTTTGTTATAGCCTGCCAATGTCTTGGAATTATAACGTGTGCTCTTCAGTTCTTTTCTTGCTTTAGTATTCGTTTTATAAAATGTTAAGCATTCGTGCTGGGACAGCATATTACGTACCAAAACATTCAAACGGTTTAATTCAGTTGCTGAATATTTTCTTCCGGATTTTCTTTGTTAGACCGTTGTAATTGACTCAAAACGTGTGATACAGTTATGTGAGGTATGCAGTAGTTCTGCGTAATTTACATTGGTGATACAGTAAAAGCAAACTGGAAATCACCTTCTGCACTTTTTGTCAGGGTAAAATAACAGGTTAATTCTAGTAATCGTTCCTTTTGCTTTTTCAGACTGCCGTAATTTTACTCTGCCATTCTTCAATTCCACAAAAAGATCAGGAAGACTATGGACTAATTTACGGTGCATGGTTCGCATCTGGAGGGCACACTTTGCTGCTCGGCTAGCAGTAACTTTGAAAGAAAGCAAACGGTGGCTGTAGCCTACCACTGCTAATTTGAATTTTCACGCAAGTCCGAGTGTTTGTTCTATTCTTGTCATTTTGCGATTAGCCTATATGGAATTGACAATGAGAAAGTAATCAATTCAACAGCAAATTGTTTACGACGTGTGCATGTTTTCTGCTGTTGTTGCCAGTTATTTGTGGAATGTGAATGCATTCTGTCGCCTCGGATGTCAAGACATGAAAGTGAATGTTCGCATAAAAACATAATGAATGTGTTTGAGAGGATATATAAAACAGTTACAATCTGACTATTGGCCTGTTATATCCTATTTGTTGCATAACAACGGTCCAAGTCCAACTACCAACGACAGTTCTGCTTGACAATGGTAAAATATGCCCAAACGGCTGCGGAAGAATATTTCAATTTCAGGTGATTATAATCAATAAAAATCAATAAATACAAAAGTAACCATATATAGTCATTGTTGGTAACCCATTGTATATAAGTGGAATAAACCCCTCCAGGCTGTCCCGGTTATTAGAAAATAATATAGGCTACTTCGGTGGTGGTATGGGGTTACAGAAGAAATCATAGGACAGATGGACCGACGACAACGTCACTTTTTCATACGTCAGTGGGCTAATTTGCCTAATCTTTGCGGGACTTTAGACCGCGGTAGAAACGCAGACAACAATGGGCTGAAGGAACCTTTTAGTTTCTTGAAAAGTAGTTCCTGGGACTAAAAGTTCCGGGTACTTTTGGTGGAAACCCGGCTTATGTTGTCATTCCCTCTTGGAAGTATAATTAATGATGTGCACAGACATGGGATACTGTGACTGATAGAGTTGGGCTGGGATGTAATTAACATTTGTCTTTAACTTTGACTCACAATTAAAATAAATAATTTTTACACCTTCAAAATACTGTTTGGTAAATTCCAACCTAATTGACAAACTGAGTTTGTGAAGAAAAAATGCAACGCTTGAGTTAACTTGTTAGTCAAAGTTCAGGAAAACTGTCAACTGAATACAAGGTGTTTTATGAATGCTTATATAAAATATCAGAAGGTAGACCTCCCAAACACACTTACCCATTTCAAAGGCATGTGCAATTCAATCAAACAAGTTTTTTAGAATTCAACGAATCCAAGCTTAAACCCATGAGGATTCACCTATATGCTTTCATAGAATGAAAATCCAAGAAACAGGAAAATGTGTATCCTGAAAATTGTATTTATTGCAAATAATCTTTGTCCATTGGTTTAATACTAAGTAATGAATATCGCACTCAAAAATGTAAAATTTTATTACCTGAATAATATTTATTGCTGCAGTATTTTAGGCATAAAATAAGGTAAATAATGTCCACTTTCATACTTTCTCTCAAGTATTTGATGGTGATGTAATGGAAGATGGCAGCAGTAGGATTCATTTTAAGTGTACAGACATATTGTGTCTGGTTGTGTACAACAAAATTCCTCCGACCTCATTAGCCAGTGCTTCATCATGCAGCAGGGAAAAAGTAGAAATCAAACATGCATTTCACTTCCTGAAGAGGAGACTGAAGACAAAAATCCCCCAAAACAAAGACCAACTGAAAATGGCTGCAGTGAAGACCTAGAACGGCATTTCCAAAGAAGATACCAAATGATTGGTGATCATGGGTCGTAGACTTGATGCAGTTTGGCAAAAAAAAATACAAAATGTACACAATGAAAGCCGCTTGACAAGCCTTTTGCCTCAATGGGCACATTTTATTGTCAATGTTTGCCATTATCGTTATTATTATTATTATTATAATAATAATAATAATAATAATAATTTCGTATTAAGTCGATATGTGCAAATAAACAAGCAAACAAGGATAGAGAACTCAACTTTTCTATCATTAGACCACAAAACATTGTTCCTGAGGGTCTCGGCCTCTGTCACATGGCTTCAGGCAAACTCCAGGCATGATTCAATGTTGGGCTTTCACAGAAGTGGCTTCTGTCTCCCAGACAGTCCCAATTTGAAGTTGTGAAGAGATCATTTACCTCTGGATGAGACTGCAAGTCTATCCGTGTTACAGCTGGTGTTTTAGTCATCTCTGTGATAATTGCCCTTCTTATGGGGCGACATAGCTCAGGAGGTTGTCTGGCAGTCGGAGGGTTGCTGGTTCGATCCCCGCCCTGGGCGTGTCGAAGTGTCCCTGAGCAAGACATCTAACCCCTAACTGCTCTCGTGAATGAGAGGCATCAATTGTAAAGCGCTTTGGATAAAAGCGCTATATAAATGCAGTCCATTTACCATTCATCCAGTTGCTCAATTTGGTTGGACAACCTGGTCTTGGTGTCATCTGTTTTTTTTTTTCTTGGTAGCATCTTGGTAGCATGTTGGTGCAATAGACTTAAAGTTTCTAAGAAGATTCAAGTCCTAACCTCCTGCCTTTTGCTTGCTAACATCTTCAGCTCAAAGTTACACAGGCAACTACGTGGTCTTTTTACATTTTTATTTCACCTTTATTTCACCAGGCAAGTCATTAAGAACAAATTCTTATTTACAATAGCGGCCTGGCAAGCGACAAAAGCGAAGGGGAAGGGGAGGTGGGCTAGAAGATAAAAACATATTAAAAGCAGAAAATACATCAATAATAACAACTAAACACAGGCACATGAAAACACAGGCAAGCAATCAACAGTCAACAAACGAGACATGGAGAGAAAAAAAACCCCATAAGAGTTTTACGGGGATATTACATGGCAGACAAACAGTTGCAGGAAGCGGAGAGAATGTCTGAGATGGCATCTTTGAAGGCAGAAATGGTCATAAGTTTATCCAGTTTTAGGGTTTTTTGCAGAGCATTCCAGTTGCAGGCAGCAGCGGATTGAAATGATTCAAGGGAGGTGTTGGTTTTGGGAATTTCTAATTGGATATGGAGTGAGGACCGGGTGTTGTGTGTGACAAACATAGGGTGCAGCAGGTGACACAGGTAGGGGGGTGATAGACCGAGAAGGGTCTTGTAAATGAGAGTAAACTAGTGAATGTTACGACGGGTGTGAAGGGAGGGCCAGTTGGCCAGAGAGCAAAGAATGCAGTGGTGTGTTTTAAGGGGGCATTTGTGGCAAACCGGATAGCAGAATGGTAAAGAGTATCAAGCTTGCAAAGTGTACCTTTGCTTGCAGACCTGTATATTATGTCACCATAATCGAACATCGGGAGAATGATCATTTGTATGAGGGTGAGTTTGGCAGACGAGGTGAATGTGAGACGATTTCTATAAAGGAACCCATGTTTGGCCTTGACCTTAGACTGCAGCTTTGAGATGTGATGGGAAAAGGATAGCGTGCTGTCTAGCCAGATGCCCAAGTACTTATAGACAGTGACCTGAGCTCCCTCACTGGTGGTGATGTTGAGGGCTGGATGGGGCGTGGCACCTTTCTGGCAGAACCACATAACCTTAGTCTTGGAGGTGTTAAGAGACAGTTTGAGGTGGGTAAAAGCCTGTTGGACTTGGAGGAAGCTATCCTGGAGTGTTGTTAGTACAGTGTCGGGGGAAGGACCAGTAGCATAAAGAATTGTGTCGTCAGCGTATAGGTAAATCAGTGAGTTATCAGCAGACTGAGGGATGTTATTGATGTATATGGAGAACAGTGTGGGAGCAAATATGGAGCCTTGGGGGACACCCCTGGTGACTGGGAGAGGGTGAGAGAGAAGGTTTTCAAACCTCACGCGTTGCACCCGGTGAGAGAGCTAGTGAGAAATCCAATCAACCGTATCGAAAGCTTTGGCAAGGTCAATGAGTATTGCAGCACAGTGTTGTTTGACATCTAATGCAGATGTAATATCACTGAGAACCTTTAAAGTAGCAAACCGTACCCAGAACGAAAAACAGACTGCACCCCAGATAGTATACCATACACATCCAGGTAGTCAGTTAGCTGTTTGTTAACAAGTTCTTCAAATACCTTGGAAACACAAGGCAAGATAGAAATGGGCCTGTAACTGTTTGGGCCAGCCTGATCACCGCCCTTAAACAGAGGAAGCACAGTCACTTCTTTCCAACCAGTTGGTATTTTGGCCGTATGGAGGGAGAGGTTAAGGAGCTCTGTAATGGGAGCTGCAGTGATGGGGGCTGCAATGTTGATAAAGAATGCTGCAAGTTCATCAGACCCAGCTGTTTTTTTGGGGTCCAGTGAGATCAATTCCCTCAAAACCTCCCCTTCCGAGACGGGCTGAAGGGAAAAACTGTGAAGGGGAGCATGGAGGCTGGGAGGAAAAACAGGACTAGGGGCTGCAGGTGGCCAAGGGGTTGGGCTTAAGGGCGAGAGACTCCTTGATATACAGGCGGTCCTCATGACAGCAGGCTGATCTGATCTGTTGTTTAAGTCACCAGGCTGACAGTGTCTTTGATATGTACACTGATATCATGCAATAGAACACAGGTGAATTCAAAATAAATGTAGGTGGACCTTATTAACATATTTAATGTGATCTCTCAAGAAAATTGAATAAATGTGGGTCAATTTAGGATATTAATACAAAGTGGGGTACTTTTGATACTTATCAATTAAGTCACATGAAACATGTTATTTTTAACATAATTCTGAAGATATATAAATGCTTTATTTAATTTTGACATGACATAATTACTTATAAAGGGATAGAAAACAATTAAATACATTTTTATTTGACTTGACAACAAAGCAAAATAAATAAATCAATGGGGGTGAAACATTTCTTAAAGCACTGCACATGTGCGTTAGCTTGCGCCTGGTAAAAACAGTACATTTTACACTAACTGCCATCGGAAGAAGACCACACTGATGTTGGCTGTTGCAGCATAGCGCACTGCTGTTCTTGTAAGGTTGATTCTATTGTAATTGCACTTGCCCTTAAAGTGCAAAAAAAAAGCATTCGATTGAATCGTGCTTTTAATCTGAATGTGAGGAGGCTTGACTGCGTACTGGAATTCTCCCGCAGATACATTAGTGATGTCCATTAGGTGCCACGCGCGTATGTGTGTACGCCATTATTCCTGACTGGGGGACGGTCTGAGCTTCTTTGAGTGCCACGCACAGTGGCTCAGAAGAATGCATTCCCAGAGCCCTTAATCCCTCACACAAAGCCAGCCCGCTATTCCCATTTAATGGATCTCTTGTGTTTCTCGGGAGGGGATCAACACAATATGGAGTTATAAAGCCGAGGGGCAGGCAAGCCATGATCTTTTCCTTTTGGCATAAACCCTGCAGGAATCTTCTGTTATTGGGCCATTTTTACACCATCGCTTAAATCGCAATCCATGGCATTTCAACATCTTGGCAAAGTGCACAAGCAAAACTCCAAGAAGCCTCTTAATGTGTTTTTGTACTCAAGGGATTTTATTCTGTCGCCCTGCATATATTTCATTAATTTTTGGATGATGGACGTGGCACAGATATTTCAGTTAACTCCTCTCAGCTTATTTTACAATATGAGACTGCTCAAAGTTAAATGGTCATTTTAGAGAATTTAGGAATATAACAACAAATGCATATGTAACAATAATATAACAATATGATAATGTCCTGATCGGGACGATGAGCAAGGGTACAAGACCCAAAAACAAACAAATATACATTAATGACAACAGTTGAAAGATGAAAAACTTGCACTTTGGATAGAGATTCTATTGCACTGGCAAATATCTGCCAGTCAATTATTTAACAGTCTGCTTACATCGCTTTATAAATTTATCAAGCTGACCATGATGTGTGTGTCTGTGTGTGAAAGAGTGTGAGACAGAGAGAAAATGAGAGCATATGCTATATCTGTATTTATGTGTGCGCTCTTGTGCACGTGTCTAAATAAGTGGGTACACGTGCGTTTGTAGAATTGTATTTTCCCGGAAAAAAAAAAAAAAAAAAAGGAATGTTTAAAACCATTCACAGCAAGTCAAAATCAATGCAAAGCTCCATACATCATGTTCCCAACTGGTAATTTCTCACTCATATTTATTCTCCAGTCTGCTAAACTTCAATCCGAGCGCTATATATTTAAACTGTCACCTGTCATTCCCACAGCCACAGCAACCGCCAACCTCTCCACTCACGTGTCGTGCCAAGGATATTTTTGTTTGTGCATTACACTTTACATCTGAATGATGCAGAGCACTGATTAGCCCAGACAGGAGATATAATCAGTGATGTCAGATGCAGCTTGGCCTTAAAACTCTAAAAACACTAAGGATCAGCACCGGCATACTCAGCCTGATTGCTTAAGAGTGATGTCCAGCCGAGCATTGGGAAAGAAGTGCACGCTGAAAAGGGCTTCTGGGTAAGAAAAACTATGATCTTCATCCATTTCCAAATGCCTCCTGAAGGTCATGTTTAGCAATTCCAATAGCTGTCCAACAGCAGCTCAGCACAATTCTGATAAGGGCACAGCTCTCTTAAGGTCAGCAGAGCGAACAGTGAACAGTAGAAATGTTTCATGATTGTGGTCAGCTTTTATTACATGTAATGCTGTTTTCCTCTGGGGCTTGAGTTACATCAGTAATCTGCGTGTAGACATCGCAGCCCTTTCAAAAAACATGTACAGTTATGGCTCATATAAAGAGGAACTGAAATTAAAGCCAATTGTTACAATTGATATGCATAATGCGTAAAGAATTTGCATCAGAAATATTTGAAATGTTCAATATTTGAACATTTGTGTGTGAAAATTTCGTGAAAATTCTGTGAAGGGAAAACTCGGATACATTAGGTTGAAATAGTCTGTTTATATCAAGTTGTCTCTCAGCCTAGATTTCCACTCCTCTAGATATCTAGATGCCAGAATTTGCTCAATGGGACTGATTTCAATGTGCTGTGTAAATCCAGAGATGTAGTTCCTATAATGGTTCTGCCATATCTGGAACATTTTGGGTAGCAGTGTGGTATAATGGGTAAGGAACTGGTCTTGTAACCTTGTAATCTACTGAAGTTCATAGGTTCGATTCCCATTAGTACACTGCCATTGTACCCTTGAGCAAGGTATTAACCTGTATTGCTTCAGTATATATCCAGCTGCATATGGATGCAAATGTAAATGCTATGTAAAAAGTTGTGTAAGTCACTCTGGATAAGATTTTCTGCTAAATGCCTGCAACGTAATGTGAAGACGTCCTAGGCCAGTGATACACCTCCCTCCCCTCGTGGTCAAATCGTTTTAACAGTCTGAGATACAATTCAGATTTTCCGCCAGTATTTCATAATTATTTTATGCATACACCAGATATCAGTTTGCAAGTACAGCACTGCCATTGAACCTTTGCAAATCATTTTAGCTGAATTGCTTCAGCACATATCCACCTGTATAAATGGATATGCCACGCAAAAATATCAATTATGTAAGTCAGTAGCTGTGGATAAGTGTGTGCTCAATGCCTGAAAATGTGAAGTGCGTGTTGACTGTGACCGCTGTATTTGCTATATAAATAAATAACTATCATAAATTCAGACCAAGGTGAAATATTTTAAACTACAGCTTTGTATTGGCTGAGAAAGGATTGATGGTGATACCCCACTTGTTTTCATGCTTGCATGCCATTGTTTGTATTCTTTACATTTATTGGTTGTAAATGTCTTGCATTCAAGATTGTACTTTTTTGTATACGTGTGTGTGTGGGTGTACGTGTGTGTGTGCTAAACTGCATTCTTGATTCCTTTTGACATAAATATAATACAGACTTTCTTCCTACATTTCAGTGCTCAGCTATATCCTTTTTCTTTAGCAGATCAGAGTTCTAGTATGCCTGAGGCTTCAGTTAAAAGCCATATTTTATTCTCTTATATTTTACTAAGTATCTGACAAGCATTCATGACTGCTTCATCCTCAGGATCAGCTGCTTATGGATGGCAAAACCATTTTCCCATGCATTCCAACTCCCACACTGTTCATTTTAATATCGATTTTAACCTGATGAATGATTTAAAGGAAAATACCAGCTTAAACCCTGGCAGGATGTTCATTTTTCCATTACTTGAAGGTTGTTGTTTTTTTTTGCATTCACTCTGGGTATTTCTTTTTTTTTTTTGTACATTACATTTTAAACATAAGTTTTAGTGTATGTTTTCGATGGACCCAGGTATTTTAATGTGTGATGAAGGATATTTTATTTTGTAGGGACATTTGAAGATTTACAGTATAAAGTATAATCTAAAGCAGGGGCCTCATTTATAAAAAATGTTCTTAGATTTATACTTGAACTTAGTCTGAAGATCATTTCCGACGGCGTGCTTACGTTCGATTCATAAAAGATACTGAGCATAAAAAACCTTGCTTACGCAGGTTCTAAGAAGCCCATTTGTAACTTACGCACCTGTGATCTATAAATCTCAAATTTACTTAAAATTGACGGCACCTGAACATGCCTTACAATCAGCGATTTCCCCTTATATACTGCTAGAACAAATGAATGTTTAGTCAGGAATAACCATGGACCAAAAGAAAAGCAAACTTTTTGGAAGATCATCATGTGCAAAAAAGTCATTCCGGAAACTCTGAAAACTCTCTCCCTTCTAAAATCATGGTTTTCAATGTCTTCCAATAACGCAAGAACAGCCATGGTTACTTTTTTCTAATTTGACAATATTTATGGAACATCGCATTCTGTTTTTAATTCAAAACACCTTGCGTCTGGCAATTAATTCCTCACACCTTTAATTGCTATCAATTTGTTCAAAAAGGTAATGCAAAGTTCACCACAGGCTTGGACGCATACCCCTACATAACCAGCAGGAAAATCACTTACGTCAAGTCTAGACTTTGCGTAGAGATAAGATCATGTCCACGTCAAAGTAAGGTTTTATAAATAACTACTTATGTGGTTCTCTGCGTAAGTCATACTTAAGATCAAAATTGATCGTAAGTCCGTTCTATAAATGAGGCCCCAGGGATCTTGAACTCAAATCATGGAGGCCACTGGCCAGCTGGTTTCCATGCACTTAAGTGCTTAATTTAATTCACCGATTGGCTAAAGAGTCTGTACACCTTTTTATCAAGGCCTAAATTAGTTGGTGATTGAACGGAAATCACAAAAACCAGTAGAGTCGGTGGCCTGCCAAGACTAGAGGTTGAAACCGCTGTGGTCTAAAGCGAGAAACATACTTCAACTCCAATGAATCTTCTACAGCTACATTATGCCTCCCGAGGTTGTATTTGTGTAAATTACCTGATAACTGTTAAAAAACATTTTCATTTTATTTTTGGTTCAGACTATTTACTATGGCTGCGGTGACCATATTCCCATAGCAGTTTCACACCAGCATTTTAGTTATCTTTCAACCAATGCAACCTTCTTTGATCACGTTTTAGACAATTATCACATTACATCTTCCCAGTCATCCATGATGGGAATGCAATTTCCATTTAATGACGACTGGAAGCAAGATTCACACATTGTTTATTGTTGCATTCGGTGTGGATATTACAACTACAAACATGATGGCATATTTGTATTAGGTTACACTATATTATTGATTTTTTTTTTTTTTTTTTTTAACATGGGGCAACTAAGCAGCCTGCATTTATATCATCTGCACATTGTTAATTTGTTTATGTGTGTCTTCAAGTGTAATGTGCCCTATGTCATTGGCTCTAAACCTAGATCCTGGGGGCCCACTGTGTTCGCTGGTTGTCGTTCCAACCAGAACTGCAATGCCATAATTTTAACAAGCTGTTATTTTTTTTCTTAATTAGGTGATTTTCATGTTTAGAGGGATTAAATACTCACTTAAGCCACATTATGTCAGAAATTGCCATGCATGCAGTGAAGAATAAAATTCCCATTGTGCTTGTATTATATTGCAAACAATTACATAAAAAGAGAAACAATCTTATTTAAACTGATGAAATTAAGGACTGAGGTGAATTAAGGCCGAGGATCCTAATTAGGGTGCTGAACACATGTGTTTAAGTTCTTTCATTTTCCCTTAAACCTATTAAAACAATTCAGGTTTCATTACTGTATTTACCAAATGATTAGTTTTAGTGGCCATCTTTAGGTCCAAAATCTGGGAAGAAATGAATGCACTGGACATCGTGTCATTTTGCATGGCTCAGGAGGTTTGGTTTATTGGCATGTCTGAATCTTGCCCCATTATGGTTAATTAGGGGTCCAAGCAACGAAGCTGGTGGAATCCTATTGTATCTGTTAGGATTATTATTATTATTATTATTATTATTTTATTTTTTTTCTCAGCTAAAAGTGCCTGAGGCTCAGCAACCATGAGTTGTAGACCAACCAAATTTGGTAGGTGGGTTCCTATGGCCCCCCACTACTCAGGCACTATAAATCACCTATGCCGGCCAGATGGTGGCGCTATAACAAAGGGTCATGTGTAAAAGGCCATAACTCCCACACCATAAGTCAGATCAACACAAAACTTCATCAACATATGCATCTGAATGTGCTCTACAATTTTGCCATTGGGACTACCTATGTCCGCCATATTGTTTGCCCGCTATTTGGACTTTTTTATTAGTTGTGGTGCGGAAGAGCTGTAGCTCCACTTCTAAAGTGTTACAACATCTAGTAAACTCCTTTACGGCAAGCGGCTAGAAGACATCCATGGCGATGCAACTAAAGTAATCCAACATCATCGGGTCTAGTTTTTATCAGTGAGGGGAGGGTCTGAACTTCATAATGGACAATATTATCTATCTGGGCATTCATAAAAATATTCTTTCACCACTCAAAAGTTGTATCCTGTCATAGCAACAAGATACACCCGACAATAGCGAGACAAAATAAACGAGACAACGTTTTAAAAAATGATACCATGTCATTCTACAGTCAATATCTGGGACTAAATATTGAATAAATATTCAACTTTACCGTTGGTTTTACGCGTAGAGATGTCCCTTTTGAGTGGTCGTATATTGTCTTGGACAATCCCTTTGTGAAATATACGCCCATCTGTGATGCCTGGGTACCTTCAAAAATAGTTGTGCGTAATACCACACCTGTTGTTTACGGCATTGTCGCCCTTTTTAGTACAGCCTGGCTTGACTGACAATGAATTTATTCAGTAGGTGAGAGTATATGCTTTCTAATGATGTAGCCTATAACATGTCTGATTTTTCTTTTGGAATAGCGTTTTATAGGTCAGCGTAACCGCAAATTTTCTTATCATCGTATTCACTCTGTGGTAGCAGTAAAAGACGCTGCACCTAACGAAACGTTTTCAACGATTTTTCATAAAATCGATTATTATTGAGGACATAGCATAGCTGGGCATAGCTAAGCCATATGTTTGCTGATAGACCCATCTGACATCGTTTTCTGGAGCAAAACAGAAGCGGATAGGATTGATTTACTGTCTCTGTCTCTATCTGCCGAACACAGATAAAATTTCATCATTGCTATGTAAGTATTACTGCTCAAAATATTTTGGTTCGTTCCGTTGCTACCATGATTTAACAAACTTTCTTGTGTCTACAGCTGCAGTTTCTTGTTGCAATTACTAATATTGAATATAAACAAAAGAAGCAATTTATGATGTAGTCTGCCAATGTCGAAATAAATATTACGGTACTCTGCGGGCAGCATGCAGGTAGCAGGGATGGCGAGTTGATATTTTGTTTTTTGTTTCATTTTTTTAAATGTCGCATTTATTATTTGAAATATGTATTATTATTCTATCTCTCTCTGAGGCACTCTGAAATGTGCATTCTCTGCTAAGCTAAGCAACGGATTGGAATGTGTGTCTGACGTAGTGTAGCACAGTATACCGAAACTTCAGCACCTTTTTGGTACTTAAAAAAAAAAAATAGGTTGGTATTAGAATTTTCCGAGGTTCGGTACTTTTAGGTCAAATGTAAAAGCCAGGGAAATGTGTTACCCGCATTACTGATTGAGCGGATGAAAGGTGTAATTTGTCAGAATCTTCGCTAGATGGCAGTAGCAACTAAGATAGCCAAGTCAGGTGACGTGCGCTTGTGCATTCATCCTCGTTGATACCGCGCAAGCTTCGACTCAGTACACTTCAGTAGCTAATTTCTAATTTGGAAATATTTTATTATACGAAGTTGCTGTATTGTTATTAAAATATGTTGTTTTTAGATCCATTTAATCGTGAAAGACCTGTTTAAAGATCATTTCGTTTATAATTGTTTAATTTTTGAAATATATTTATATTTTACTATTGTTTAGTGTTGTAACACTATAGGCCTATGTTTATTAATATGTTGAACAGGCTTCAACTTAAAGGTTGTTAATAAACCAGGTTGTTGATAAACTGTGAATTCGAAAATGAGGTCAACCCTTGTGGATATTACATTTCTGATCTGTTAAGGTAATTTTAGTATCGTTAGGTACCGAGTATCGAATCAGTATCGTTTAAGTTTCAAGTATCGTTTCAGTATCGAGTATGGTGATACTAAACCAGGTATCGGTATCAAAGTCAAAATTTTGGTATCGTGACAACACTAGTCTGACACCTTTTTTAGTTGCGGCGCGGAAGCGCTGCAGCTCTACATACACGCCGGGCCATCTAAGTGTTACGACATGCCATCTAAAGCCGCGTTTCCACCGCAGGAACTTTCCCCAGGAACTAGGAACCTTTTGAGGAACTCAGTGCATTTCCACCGCAGGGACCAGGGTCTAAATTAAACTTTATTTTACCCCAAAAAAGTCCCTGCTCGGGGGGTAGTACTTTCCAAAAGTACCAGAACTTTTGGGGTGGGGCGGAAGCGCTGAATATTTCTGACTGGTCGACTACTCGCAGTATTTTATTTCAACCGCCATTTTTAAAAATCTGCAGCCGCAAACCGATTTATTTTTATTTATTTAGCCAGTTATAATTGACTCAAAACGTTTGATACAGTTATGTGAGGTAGCCTATGCGGTAGTTCTGCCTAATTTACATTGGTGATACAGTAAAAGCAAACTGGAAATCACCTTCCGCACTTTTTGTCAGGGTAAAATAACAGGTTAATTCTAGTGATCGTCCCTTTTGCTTTTTCAGACTGCCATAATTTCACTCTGCCATTCTTCAATTCCACAAAAAGACCAGGAAGACTATAGACTAATTTATGGTGCATGGTTCGCATCTGGAGGGCACTTCGCTGCTCCGCTAGCAGTAACAGCAAACGGTGGCTGTACCACTGCAACTATTAATTTAAATTTTCACGCAAGTACGAGTTTTCATTTTATTTATTCTTGTCATTTTGCGATTAGCCTATATGGAATTGACGATGAGTGTCGAAGTAATCAATTCAACAGCAAATTGTTTACGACCTGTGCATGTTTTCTGCTGTTGTTACCAGTTTTTTGTGGAATGTGAATGCATTCTGTCACCTCGGATGTCGAGATATGAAAGTGAATGTTCGCATAAAAACATAATGAATGTGTTTGAGAGGATATATAAAACAGTTACAATCTGACTATTGGCCTGTTATTTCCTATTTGTCGCATAACAACGGTCCAAGTTGAACTACCAACGAGAGTTTTGCTTGACAACGGTAAAATATTCCCAAACGGCCGCAGAAGAATATTTCAATTTCAGGTGATTAAGTCGATAAAAATCAATAAATACTAAAGTAACCATATGTAGTCATTGTTGGTAACCCATTGTATAAGTGGAATAACACCCCTCCGGGCTGTCCCGGTTATTGGAAAATAATGTAGGCTACTTCGGTGGTAGTATGGGGTTACAGAAGAAATCATACGACAGATGGACCGACGAGGACGTTGCTTTTGGTAAATGGACTGCATTTATATAGCGCTTTTATCCGAAGCGCTTTACAATTGATGCCTCTCATTCGCCAGAGCAGTTAGGGGTTAGGAGTTAGGTGTCTTGCTCAAGGACACTTCGACATGCCCAGGGCGGGGTTTGAACCGGCAACCCTCCGACTGCCAGACAACCGGTCTTACCTCCTGAGCTATGTCGCCCCGTATTTTCCATACGTCAGTGGAATAATTTGCCTAATCTTCGCGGGACTTTAGACCGCGGTAGAAATGCAGACAACAATGGGCTGAAGGAACCTTTTAGTTCCTTGAAAAGTAGTTCCTAGTAGGGACTAAAAGTTCCGGGTACTTTGGGTGGAAACGCGGCTTAAGTGCTACGACATAGTAAAGGCCTTTACGGCAAGCGGCTAGGACACATCCATGGCGACGCAACTAAGTAATCAGACAATGTCTCTTAGCACAAAATTGTTGTAAGTCATCAATATTTCATACAATCATCATGATATTCAGTAGATATGTTGGGTGAAGTTATATGATCATGAGGACAAAACCATTTTAAAATCGCTGTATAGTGGGCGCAATAGTGCCAATGCTTGGACCCCTCCCAACACCGCTTGCGGCTTTAATTATTATTATTTCCTTAAAAGCACCATGTAGTGCAACTTTCTGCTTGCTTTAAAACTTTTTAAACTCCTACAAGTCTCTCAACAAGCAACTTAAATAAATAATAAACAAATACAACGTGCAAAATGTGATCATCTGTGCGTCTGTTGACATGCTGACATCCTGTCAGCTAAATTGACCAGTCCTTCATCTTTTGGTTTTGTCTACTTTATGTCTACTACATTTTTACTTTTGTTTGACATTCTATCCAAGTTTATTTTACTTCCCCTCCATGTGTTAGGAAAACAAATTCCTTTTACAAAGGTCACAATTAAACACTAATTGTATAATTAGTCAGGTGATTGTGCTAATCCTGTGTCTACGGTGACCCCACTGTGATATTGATTATAATGCAAGTTTAAATCCCTGTGGGTCATGTGTGCGTTAGAAAAGAAAATGGCGACCATATCTGTGGAGCATGCTTCCTGAGAGTGCTTATTCACAATTATTTACAATTGTGAATAAGCACTATATAAATAGTATCTGTTCATACTTACAGACTCTGTAAACATAGTGTAACTGGACAAGCAGATTTGGAGTGAAGTTTCTTGCTTTAGGCCATGAACCCCCAAATGCCCCTATACTAGACATTGTAAAGTCATCTGGTTGTTAGACATTTCAAATTTCTGTAAATCTCTAAAATATTCTTCATGCACATAAATACTGTCTGGGCCCATCAAAAATAAATAAATAAATAAAATAAAATCACACTAAAACTGAAATAATAAAAAACAGAAATGGAACTCTTTAACTTTAGGTCGGTTATATACTGTAGATGATGATAAAACCTAAATGTGATAAAAGATACAAGACTGTATAAGAGTTTCATAAAATAACTACCTCTTCTGACAAAATTGGGAGACTATAAGACTTCTAACATCACCGAACATTACCACAGTGGTCTTTAATGCATTGGCGTAACAACAGTCGCTATTCGCTCTTAGTATGTGTAGTCTTGTTTGCTGTTCACTATAAAAACCCCACATAATAAATTATATTTTGGCTCACAGCCATTATTTGTGCAAGGTGACTCATAAATAAAAATGGGAGGGCTGCCAGGGTTCATGGAACAGTTCTTAAAATCAGAGATTAAAAAAAAAAAAAAAAAAATACAGTATCAGACTTTACTTCACTATTTCACAAGATAAAAGATGAGGACTATGGAATATACTCTTTGCCGGGGGAGCACCAACATTCTAAATGTCAAGCAGTCATTAAAGCATTTACTTCCATCTGAAATATTTTATTGCATGTTTTTTCTCCTTAAAATAGCTGATGATGAAGTAGTTAATTTTTGTAGTTTTAAATGTGACTCTGCCTAGACTTACACCCCAGGATTCCAGAAGCTGTTTTTTGTTTCAACCAGTCTTGCCACAAAATGAGCCACTAATAATTGCAAGTGATATTTGAATTGATAGTTTGTGACTATCTTCATTTGCATAATTACCTTTTGTAAAATGAGAACAGAATGTTTCACAAAATGCACAGCAATTTGTAGCTTATTATGATTCTTGTAATTACCCCCACTTGAGCCTCAAGTTCAAAAATGTTTATAAAAAGCCACATTTTATTATTATTATTATTATTATTATTATTATTATTATGATTATGATTATGATTATTATTATTAGTAGTAGTAGTATTATAAGGTGACGGAAGAGGATTTCTAAAACAAATTTCAATTCAGCCTGTTGGCCTCTAAAAAGACAAAAAAAAATGATGCCTTAAAAATGACATATCACAATTGCCATCTGAGCCAGCATTTTGATGTTCTACTAGCCATGGAAAAGATAGGTGCACTCTGTCACATATTGATTGCTCTGAAAGATGACACATTTTCCATTTGCATTTTTATAGATTCTCCAAATTGCCTCATTCTTTGTGGAGAAAATCAGTGCCTACATTAAAATCATCTAATGACAATACTTCTGGTATCAAATACTTTCCTGCATCCAAGTACTCCAGCACCACAGTCAATGCAGTTCCTTCCTCTTCAAGATGAAGATTTATTATGTTTTTTACAGCACGCTCATATTTTTTCAGACACCAGTTCAACTAATGAATGAAAAACTTAACTTAATCAAAATGCATGCAATCTAGATACTGCACTCCTTTACCACAGAAAGAACAGACAGACAGCCTCGGTGAATCATCTTCCAATAGCTTAATTTTTTATCTGTGATGTATTATTGTGTGTGTGTGCGTGTGTGTGGGTGTGTGGGTGTGTGTGAGAGAGAGAGTTACTGATGAAAACACAATGTCTAAAAAGACAGGGAAGTAGAAAACAATATCCTGTTGAACAGGTGGCAAATGAGAATTCATTCTCTATGTATTTATGCATTAGAGGGCATATATTACTGACTGCGTGTATGCATGCATATGTATGAGGTCATGGAGAGGTTGTCCTCTATTGTGTGATATACAGTCCAGGTTTCTGATATACGCAGTGTCTAAAAAAAGGTTGACAAAATATGTCCTTTGCCCATATAAAGGTTCGATCATGTTGGCACTGGTAGACACCAGTCCTCTATCTCCACCCCATGGATGCTCCCACTTTTGACTGATATAGGAGGAGCCACCACCAAGCAATCAGTCCACAAGGCGGAAAAGAGCTCGAGCCAATCCATCAATCTGAAAAGGTTAGAGTGCACTGCTGTGTCGGGGTGGGCGGGCCCTCCAAACCGCCCGCTAATTAATCTCCGGACCAGAACGCTCGCGTCCTGTCCTCATTAAGGCCGCCGCTGACCTCCTTTATATTCATAACTGAACCTTTTACGAGCCGGAGGGAAGCAGCAACTCCTGCAATAGGGAATGACATGGGAGGGAGACAGAATAATCAGCGGATATTCATACATTGCTACGCAACAGGCCAGGGCCACTAATGAGATAAGGAGACTGCTGTGCAATGGACACAAGCTCTTCGGATTCAGAGGCAGAGTGGACCAAGGCCTGGATAAGGTGCATTAACCTGACAAACCCACCGTGCCCTTTTCCCCATCAACACTTTCCTCACGGCATTCTTCTAAGAGAAGATGAATAATGGGCGTATGTGTTCTGCACAGATATCCTGGAGACCTACCATCTATGGCACCAGTTACAAAAGCTTCGCCTAAAGACCAAGGCAGTTCCATTGCAGTTTGTCAAGCACCTGTGTGTTATGAATGTCATAGCCTGGCTCGTAAGGCGATGACAAATAGGGAACCCGTGCAAGGAAAATTACAGGGCAAACATCGATTTAATGGACCAAAAACACGTACAAAATAAAGGAAAAACGTGAGGAGCCTGTAGTCGCTTGTGTATGTATGTGCAGAGATGAACGAAAAGTATCACGGCAAATATTGCAGGACATGAGAGAGGGCAAGCAAACAAACAAGCCGCACTGGCACGGGAAGAGATTTAAATAGGGCACAGCACTCAACTGAAGACCGCACTTTCCAGCTCCGCCCACCAGCCTCCTGTTCAGGAAGCCAAGAGCACCCTACAAAGCCCGGCAGGTGGAGCAGGAGATCCGCCACATGCGTTATGATGTGTTTTTAAACGCATGCCTGACACATTCAATACTCACAATTTTTTTTTTTACATGCTTTTTACATGCTTCAGTTCAATTGAAGCTGAGATGCTGCACACGTCTCGGTGGCAGTGCTACAAGGCAGGTGAAACCGCTGCCGAGAAGCTCCACCAGCTCTACAGTAAATATCCTGCCAATAAAAAGGCACAATTGCATGTAAGGGCATATTAGGCACGCGCAGTGTAAATGAAATTGTGTTTTGGACAAGTCTGCCCCGTGGTGGGAATAAACCCTCTGAAAATGAGACTGGTGGGAGCGTACGCATGCGAGACAGACACGGGCTCTGAGGGTTTAGCGTGTCCGTGAGCACTTTGTCTTAGCGTGTCAAGCCCAGGCTGATCTGATTTTACCGAAGTACTCTGTGAGACGCAAAGCGAAAAATCACTTTTCATCTCCAGCGCTCAGCCAGCCTAAAAATTGCAAAGACCCATCGAGGAAAGAGGCCACTGTTTTGAAAAGATTTACTCGCCGACCTTTTTACACAAGCTGCTTGCCACAGCCAAACACACACACAGCCAGTTACAGAGAATTTTTATTATGACATCACTCAATGGCGCAATGGATGTCAGTCACAAAATGGGTTGGGGGGGGAGGGGGGTTGGGGGGGTGGTTAAGATTAGCTGGTGAGCTGTGATGAAGGCTGAAGAGCTTTTGGGGCGTGGCCAAGAGTCATCCCGCCAAGAGGTTGACAGACGCGTAACTCCCCAGTCATGTGATTCTGCGATGTGGGCTGGGAGCACAAGAGGGAATCCTGTCGTCCACACAAGCATGTTGCCAAGCTGTCATGAGTCATTGGTAAGACCAACCTCATGAGCCACAACCACTTGTTAATGCATCGTACTCCCTCTATGTGTCATCTGGTGGTCTGTCTGTCTCTTGACATAATCTGTCCATCATTCAGTATATCAGTGTACACCCTTGCCATTTATTTCGCATATATTGGTGATGTGAGTCTTTTATGTTTTTGCAGCTGTTTTCATGGGGCTGTGTGCCACTCTGCATTTTGAAGTACAAAAGAAGAGGGAGGGAAACACAGCGATGGTTCATTAGTGACTCCACTGGTTATCACACTACAATAATATTCCCACACAAGAAGCTTCAAAGGGGAAATCAAACGATGCCTCAGCTCTCTCTTTCTCAGCAAGGAAGCACATCTGGGAAGGCAAGACCAAACAAGACCAGATAACATCCCTAAATTACCATGACAAAAGATGAACTTAGTGCCATTAATAGAACAGCACACACTGAAATATTATTTTCTCCTAGAGGACAGGGGATCATTATTTTTCATACACAGAACACCTGGCACTGCCGCAGAAAAACGTCTCATTATATTTATTCACCACTAAGTATTTCATAACACACTTATATTTGTGAGTTGGAGAAATTCATGACATCATAGCAATAATGATGTGCTGACATTTGCATTGATTCTGTTCTTAACAATAATGCACAATATTCAATTAAACAAACCAGAAAGTATAAAAAGTATACACTTCTGGTTTAATTAAAGATAGCCTTCTCTGTAGGTATCTATGGCAACTAGTCTATTACTATTTATGTGACCAGACCCAACAGGCCACAGTAATCCACCAATAACCACTGACAACTGTGAATGCCACAGAGTTTAGCATGTGGTTGGAAATAGCAGGAGAACAATGCACAGTAATCTTGTTCAGGTAGGACAGTGCTGAGCGACACAAGCCTGTGACATCACCTCTGCCTCAATGCAGGCAGAAACCTATAAGGCAATAGTCTGACGCACACTGTCAGAATGGGAACGCAAAGAGGGCAGCAGTGTTCATAGACACGAGGCACAGCAGCATGCAGGATTCTCACCACAGAGACAGATAAACTGCTAGAAACATCCCCCTGGTCTCCTGGTTCAGTTCAACAGCACAATTGCTGAGATACCAATACTTCAGCAACCAATAATGCTCCTGTGGAATGTTATAATGAGAGCTAGTGTTTTTTGTTTCTGTATTGAACTACACCGAGATAAGGGAAGATAGTAAGCACAAAAGAGATGTTAAAGAGAGAAAAAGTGAATCTGTTCGGCCCAATCGACGGGGTGCCATCGCCAGAGTCTGGCTCAGCGGCTGGGTAAAGATTTTTGGCATTGCGCAGGGGTGAACAGCTTGGTACAAATGTTCCCTGTCACTTACTGTTAATTGAGCCAAGTGTATCCAAGCGTCCCTCTGACAAGCCATTAACGCCCTCAAATGTTCACCCTCTCTGTCTCCTGAGCGCTAAGTTCACCCATCATCCAGTCCTGGTGCTATTTTTGAAACATAGTGTAGCAACGGCAGGACAGCCGCCCTTGTTCGCCAACAACAGCAGGCTCACCAGACAATCCCTGACGGACTGTCGTTGCGCTTTAGACGTCACCTGGGATTAAAGTCTGGGTCCCAGACTGAGCCCGTATGATTCTGTGGTCCCAGTGCATAATGCCGATGGCAACAGTCTCCACGAAACCAAACAAAACAAAACCAGCTGAATCTGATAACTTTTTCTGCAAAAAAATATCGAGTTAACAAAAACTTTTTTCAAGTTTGATCATTCAATGGTATCTATTTGTCTGCTATGTGAGTTAACCGGAACTGTTACAGCATCATTCATTGATAATGGTACAGTAGGCCAGAATGACTCCATGCAGAAGGACTGATGCAGCTAATGAAAAGGAGAAAAATGGAGGTGCAAGTAGGTAATCTGCAAACATTTTTCAAGGTAATGTGTGTGAATATAATGTGATTTTTTTTAAATGCATGCTGTAAACTCCATTAAAAATAATACCTGAAACAGAAGCTTGAAAACACCTTCTAGTACACCCAGATTTAAAGAAGAAGACACAGTTATTTTACAAACAGTAAAGAAAAGACATGAAGGGAAAAAAACAGCAGGCAGTAGTTCTGTTTTCCACATTATGCTTCAATGCCTCAGAGCCTCTGACCTCCGTAAGACTGCAGGAATTCTCCGATTGCCAGGAGGCTAACTGCAGGATTTCTGATGCAACACTTGAAGATACAATGGAACACATGCCCTCGGATTACAACATTAATTTATTATATAGAAACATATATGAATGTATGATTGCTGTTATAAAATGAAATATGTAAAGGTTTTTCAGTACAATCACACACAAATGAATGCATATACCAGAGAAGACACTGGAAGAGTAATCTATATAATTTACAATGAGCATACTTTTTCAGTGAAAAATTGTTTCTGATAATATGAAAGGTTAACACAGTCAATTGAATATTAATCACAGTGAGGATAAAGTACTTCCTTTAAAAGTTAGTAGACCCAGTAGTTTATTGCATGTAATAAATTTATGAACAGGCATGGATTTCAGAGAATTTTTTCAGTGAAATGTATGGGGTCAAGTACCATTGAAAAGAGTGATAGAGGAATTTATTTGCCAAATTAAAATGAAAAATTATTAAATTGGACTTGGTTCAAAATGCCACGGTAGTAGGTTTTTGCGGTAATGATTATGAAGTTTAACATGACCTTGGGTGAGACTTTAAGTGAGGAAAGTCTTCTGTACTACAGTCTCCCCATCAATCCATCATGGCTTATTGTGAACAATGTGATCACTTTTGTGGATGCCAGAATCACACCAACACCAGATTGTTTTAAAGGTCTTTGATCTTGGCACACACCAAACCCAACCATTTACTATAGTTTCAGCCATTTCGAAGGAGAATGGTATGCTGTGTCCATGCTGCCAGCTGCAAAAGTTTCTATCAATAACCTGGTGTCATGAAATTTCACTTTTTCAAAAGGTCAGCTTCATTCCACAGCTTATGGCATATTCCAGTTCCTCACTGTCGTTTGCCAGGCGTGAGCTAAGTCCAATCAGTGTGTGGGAGGGCAATTAAAAGAACAGAGCATTAATTATCATATAAATTAGAGAGGTATGAATCAGGTCACTGTCCTTGCCTGCATCTGGCCATGGATAGAGCTGGGTCAGGCTTTGTGGTAAAAGGGATTAATTGAAACACAGCATGCAAGTGAAAGGGGCTTTTAAAAACGTATTAAACTAGCGGGCTGACCTCCGTTTTTCACACAGTACATCACTGTGCTGGACGGATCTAATGTGCACTAGAACATTTTCCCATCTGATGTTATACATAAAGGGTCAGAAATGGATTCAGCAAATGAAACAGGAGATATGTTCTTATACTTCCTTTTTCTACTGGAAACAGATGTCACACAGGATATCTGCTTTCCAGTTAATGAAGGCTGTTTGAATATTTCAATACTTAAGTCAAGTTTGAAAACAAATAAATAAATAAAAGACAAATGAGGAAGAGGCAGAAAAGTGCTGTATGTTCTGAATGTTCTCCATTGTGGCCATTGGAATAGAATGGAATAAAAATGTTTCTTCAATGACAACAATGACAATGCTCATTTCGCTTGCTGAACAAAAATTCAAATACTCGTCTCAAAGAAAATAATTAGTATGACTTTAAGCACTTATTATTCTGTTCAGATGTTGACTGCTGGAGGATTTGATATTGGTCACTGAAGACCTTGTTTCTGATGTCATCAAGTTGATTTACATTAAATGTTAATATGACTAGTATGGCACAATATGGTATGACTGACTTCATTGTCAAATATTAACAGCTTGCTGTCCCAGATAGCTAGTGCCCCAGAGTGCAAACAGCTTCAGATACCACTCTGCAGACAGGTAGTGATGTTCCTAGGATTGACAAGTATTGACTTGTACTTGTTTGGCTAAACTGCTGTAGTCCTAATGCTGATTTGGTTGGTTTTGGTTATCGATCCAAGTCTGTGACATTTTCCATTTAGTTCCACATGTTCTGCTAGCTAGCTAAACACTAATACAAGGCTGTATTTTCGTGGACCGTGTGAAAAGTGAATATTCATTACAGGAGGAACCCCCTCCCCCATTCGTCTCCCCTTTTGAATTATTTATGTGAAAAGGAAATTATTTAATTATATTTCTTTTTATAAAGTGTGAAAATATATATCTTTTCTTGTTCCAATTATAGAGGAATCATACTCCACAGCCTCCCTGGGAAATTATATGCTAAGTGCTGGAAAGGAGGCTACGACCAATAGTCAAACCCCAGATTCAGGAGGAACAATGCAGGTTTCATCTAGGGGGCGGAACAGCAGACCAGCTTTTTGCCCTCTCGCAGATATTTGAGTAGGGAGGGCAAAACGAAGCTTTAGAATGTCGCCAGCAGTGTATGCGCGTGAGCTTGACAATACATTTCTCACAGAAAAGGTCGTTTGTTACCTTTATTTAGTTAATTACAGTGGTGATAGAAGTTACTAGAATTAAGTGGTACTGTGCTGTTAGCCTTTATTGATCGCCGTACAAGGTTAATGTGAAGTAGCTAGCACAATCTGACAGTACTAACCCATAAAAATGTACTTTGAATGGTACTTGGTCAATCGAACGGTAAATGTGAAAAACATTTGATTATAGTCAGCGGCACCAAAATTGTCTGTCACACCCTCGATAAACGGCAAAAGTCCCAGTAGAAGATTGAATTAAATCTTTAAAAGTTATATATTTTCTGAAACCTTATCGATTCCACTTGGCCGTAGTGAGTGAAACTAGGCGATCTGAGCATATAGTCACTATGTAAATTACGTCAGAAGGATTCAGCCTTTTTGCTACCTAAACTTCACAGCACACTCAAATCCCTTAGCATGCTTGTAGCACGCTAGCAAGTGTCTACTTTAAAAATCCATTTAAACCATTCACAAATGACTTGGGACTTTGAAGTTATAAGTCGGGATGTATCAAGTGTCCAGTGAAAATACTGACCTGGCTATCAGTCAGAATTCTGAGAGAACCAACTGCCATAAATGACCGCGTAAAATCAACCAGTAAGAGTTATTATGATGTCACTGGTTCAGAACCCCATAAATGTAAACAGTCGAATGTTCAGTGAAATCTATCGGTTTTCGGTGCCGTCGGAGTCCCGATCTTATCATTGATGGAATTTTGGGAAAGTGCGAGCTAAAAGGCCACAAAAACAGCCAATATATCACATTAATATTCCATATATGTACGATCGCTGTTCACAATACTTTAATTTAAGGCTAAACTGGTATTTTAATCACAATACTTATGTTAATTTCCAGAAATTTTTTTTTCGATTGTCCTCTCTAATTTGAGGGGGCATGGGAGTTTACCTATTCAGTCTACATGTGTTTTGTGGATTTGTGGAAGGCATATGACCGTGTGCCCTGGAGTGTCTTGTGGGAGGTGCTGCAGGAGTATGGGGTGCCGGGGTCGCTGTTGAGTGCCGTTCAGTCCCTGTATAATCAGAGTGAGAGCTGTGTTCACATTCTCGGTATTAAGTCAGGTTCGGAAACATAAGAGTGGTATCTCTGCTGTTTGCAGATGATGTTGTCCTCTTAGCCTCATCGTACTGTGACCTTCGATGCGTACTCAAATGGTTTGAGAGAAAAAGGAATTCAGAGACCGACGGCCGTCTAGGTGCAGCGGCCGCAGTAATGCGGACATTGTATCGGATGGTGGTGATGAAGAAGGAGCTGAGCTGAAAGGCAAAGATCTTGGTTTACCAATCGATCTTCGTCCCTACTCTCACCTATGGTCACAAGCTATGAGTAGTAACCAAAAGAGTGAGATCACAAATACAAGTGACCAGGGCTTACTCTCCATGACAGGGTGAGGAGCTCAGTTGTCCGGGAGGACCTCAAAGTAGAGCCACTACTCCTCCGTATTGAAAGGAGTCAGTTGAGGAGGTTTGAGCATCTGATAAGGATGCCTCCTGGGCGCCTCCCTCTAGCCACCGGGGAGGAGACCCAGGGGCAGACCTAGGACATGCTGGAGGGATTATATCCACCGGCTGGCCTGGGATCGCCTTGGGATCCACTCGGATGAGTTTGCAGAATTCGCTGAGGAGAGGGATGTCTGGGCTGCTCTGCTTGCCCTGTTGCCACCCTGGCCCTGATCTGGATCAAGCCATTAGAAAATGGATAGATGGACCAGGTAGGTGTTTGTCAAAAGATTATTACTGCCCCAGATAGGGGATGACCTATTACATTTAGCAGTCTAATGAATTTATTAATGTTGAGTGGGCAATCCAAAGAACTTAACACAATGGACCAAACTGCATTCTGACCATTTTTTATCAATGTATAAATGAAAATAAGCTATCCTGTAGTTTGTAACACCTCAATTTGATGTCATTTTAGATGGTGGAGGGAGCATCCAACCACATTCCCAGCCTTTGACCTGTAATATGTAAAATGTGATGTTTTGATGAGGAAGACCACTCATACATTTGGGGTGCTGAAGATTAACAAGAGCAATGTGAGCATTCTTATTATTCCATTTGAATTTTGATATTAAAGAATGGAGTTCATCAAAATATTTGGAAGGTGTCAGAACTGGGAACAAAGAACAGAGAAAGTTTCTCATTCCAAGAAAATTCATCTTGATCATAGATACTCTTTCTTGCAATGAGAGGAGTGAAGATCATTTCCGAACATCATTTTGATTGCATGTTTACAGATAAAAATGAAGGAAGATCCATATGCCAAGTGAAAACATTACTATGCCACAGAACAGGCATAGCAATGAACAGGCATTGCAACTCTTCCAGCTAGTTCCCTTCTTTAATTTCTCTACTAGCTCAATTTAATATGAGTTCATCAATTTTATATTCTGAAAGTGTACCAATTGTGTAAACGTCTTTAAAATAGCAGGGAGTGTTTTTGGAAATATGCAATAAAGTGTCTGAAACCAATTAAATTATATGTAATGCGTTTTTGATAGGAAAAACAATCAACTGGAAACATAAAGGAATCTTGCCACATTGAACAAGCGATTACAAGAAAGGGGCGGAAATAATAGGGAACAGTGGGTATTTTCTTGGTATGTGCTGTACCACATAGAGAAGGCCAGAGCTGATTTCCTGTCTGAACAATTGCAAAAGGAGAATTGTATCGCATCTCAATAACCATTACAAAAGAGCCAGGTCCAAATCTGTAATGTTTTAATACTGACCATAGAAAAGCCCACCCAAGCCTATTGAAGAGAATGCTGTGGCCAGATTTCGATCAGATTCACAATGTAGAATAATGCGAAATAATTACCTGATGTTCTCAAATGGAAGTTGCCGTCCCCTTGTGGCATCATGGAAGCATCAGCTTCCCAATAACATATTCCAGTCTATTAAAAAGAAAATGTGACTTTCCTGGAAATTGAAGATATATGCTTGTAGCTGGAGAACTGATGGGTTTTTTTAACCTTTTCTAAACAACATTACTTTAAGAGATGTATTCTTGTGTTCATTGAAATAGCAGTATAAGGGGCCTACAATGTCCCAGGTCTGAATAAAACATCCAGGTGGGGATCCATCAAGATCTGGAGATTTTCCTTTCCCCATTAACACAAGAACAATCTTTTAAGTTCATCAAGTGTTATTGGTTAATCAATGGGCTGGGAGTCATTAGTAGCAATGTTAGGTATATTCAGACTTGCAAATTCTCAGAATTTGAGATACATGCTGATGAGTATAAATACAGATAACATTGATATTTACAGAGCTACATGTCCCCCAAGGCAGTATTAAACAAGTATTAACCCCATGTATATTGGACAGTGGTTAAAAGGCTAAAAGCATACTGGATCTTTTCCTGTCAGAGTAATACATTATTTGTGCAGTGTATAAAAATATTTTCCTCTTACTCGCAAAAATAAGTTTAATTGATTTGTAACATTTAGTAAGGAATTTGTAGGCTGTTTTGTTTTGAGATTTTTTTTTCATTGCCTCGTGAAGTAAATACATATTTCAGTTGCATTATTATTTTCTTCCATGTTGAGTTCAGAGGCAAATAGTAACAAAGCTTCTCAAAAAAATAAAAATAAATAAATAAATAATAAAAAAATAATTTTTTTAAAAATTGGTGACTTCCCAAATTGATTGTGGCTTTGTAGCTCAATTTACATTTTTTTTTCTTCAGAGAGGTTGTGTCCTGTGGAGACTCTGAAAGAGATGCCTTCACTCAAATGCAGTTTGGGATCCACAGTGGCATGCAGTGGGGTGGCGCTATTACGAAGAACCAGTGGTGGTGAACCGGGAGTACACTGGAGAATCCAGTGCTGTGATGCCCTTGCATCTTTGGCAGAAGGGAACTAATGGAGCCTGTTTTTTAGCAAACATTAGACTGGCAGGATATATGAGAAAGGGACAAAATCTACCATCTGCTGTCTAACCAAAGTGAAGTCAGGGAAAAAATTTTCAGTGGGGAGTTCATTGTCCTGTATCCCTGAAAGCGGCAGTTCACTTTCTGGAGTATTTATTATATTTTTATATTACTGAAAATATATTATTTCAGTTTCAGTGCATGCTTTTGATTGGCCCAGACAGTTTTTGTGCAAGTGAGGATATTTGAGATAGTATAGATTTTTTTTTAATTCTTTTTTTTTTTGGGGGGGGTGGGGTTTGGATCAATCACAACTTTGCGCTATAAAAAATACACTTTGTGTAACTCCAAAGCAGCTTGGCAGACTGATCGGTGTTCAGGGAGTTTCCTTGCATTTTTTTTTTTTACCCATGGCTTTCAGTCGTTTTCCTGTTTCAGCTTTTGTCAGTGCATCTCTGCCATTTGCAGAATTGTATTAATTTGATGAAGAATTGTTATTTGAAGAATTGAGAATCTTGAAAGCAGCAGCTCAGGCTAAGGTACATTAGTTCTGTTAGTGGAACAAGAGGCCATAAATGGAAATTAGCACAAGGTAAATTCCATACAGACATTAGGAATATTTTTTTTCACACAGAGATTGGTCAATGTGTGGAATAGTCTGCCAGGTCACATAGTGGAGGCAGGAACTTTAGGGATTTTCAAGGCCAGGTGTTAGATACTATCCTTCTGCAGGTAAGCAGAGCACTAGGTACAATTTAGTCAGGAAAATGAGGAGGATTGTTGGATTGAATGACCCGTTCTCTCAATTATGTTACGTTATTCCGATCAGAAGGTCACCAGAGGTCCAACAAACAGAATTTCTAAACAAATGGATGTTCCTGGCACTACATAGAGGCATTAAAATAATAGGAAATCATTTTATTCCTTCGGGACTCTTAACAAAATAGAGAATATATTCTGAGAGAATAAGGAGCTAAATCACAACCAAACAATGCCGTGATGAGCCTAAATGTCCCCCAAATATTCTGGTTAAACCACACCAGGACCTAGCTAGGACTTTATCAAGGTTGTAAAAATGCTTTCAGGACATTCAGGGAATAATGTCATGTAGTAACCTGTAGGGGACCAAACAGGAAAATCACTCAATGACCTCAGGATGTCCTTTGTTATTTTGAAACTACTGGTATAACTGCAACTAAACTGGGATATGCTAGCTAGCTAACATTAACTATCCGGGGAGTTAGCTAATAATGTACAGCTTAGCTAGAATGCACCAACTGGTACTAATGTTACTGAGGTGCTTTAAAAAGCTTTCCAAAATGAGCCATTGTCAAGGTAGGCACCTATATACTGAATTAGAGCAAATGCACATCACAAGATGTTTAGAGAAAAACTAAATAGCTTGGAGCTAATTGTGGTGGTGCCTTGTTTGCTTCCTAGCCGCAGTCATGATTTTACTCAACCTGGCCGACCGATCAACAGACAACCATAAAATATAGACTACATGAAATAAGCTGAATAGGAAATTAACGCCTTTGTGCCCTATAGTGGCCAGGACGCCGGCTGCCTGAGATTGCTCAACTCCTGTTAATTTATTGTTCCTGTAACCATTCTACAAGTGGAAACAAGAAACACTGTGTTCTAACTTTAATAGTACACAATAGACTACAACAATACCATAGATGGAGTTTCTAATTGTAACCATTGCCATGTAGTTCATCCATTTAAAAAGTACCCCCGGCCCAGTGTCATGTGCAACTATACCGACTAAGCATGACAAACTGGACAATAGCATCTATCAGGGAGTTCATACAAATATTATTTCACCACCAAAAATTCATATTCCATCATAGCAACAAGATAAAGCCAACAATTGGTTGACTATAGAACTACGAGTGCATTGTTGTAAACAATCATGGTGATGATGGTGTGCTGTTCCTAGTTCAGTGTGACACAATGCAGAGTAGAGACCCAAATGCAGAGAGACTCATGGGAGGCAGATGAAGAGTTAAAACTGATAGACTTTACTTGACTTCTTGATCAGATCAGAGTAATACAAAACATAGCTGCATGCTTTGTGAAGACTAAACAAAACAAAGAGAGGGGCAGGTATGGTGGCACAGCAATTTCCATCCATCCATTATCTATTCTCGTGTCCTCCTGGTCAGGGTCATGGGAGGGGCTGGAGCCTATCCCACCATGCACTAGGTGAGAGGCAGGATTACACCCTGGCTAGTCCATTGCAAGGCACACTCACCATTAATTTGCGCTCATGCCTAGGGACAATTTAGACTCTCCAATTAACCTAAATTACATGTCTTTGGACAGTGGGAGGAAAGCGGAATACCTGGAAGATTATGGAAGATTAAATTCCACACAGAAAGGCCCCCTGGCCACTGCAGCACTGTGTCACCCACACAGTAGGGTGATAGATAGAAAATGTGTTCTTAAAGTAATAACATAATTTATTATTTTGCATAATTTAAATGTAAAAGTACACTTTCCTATATATAAGTGATTTACTTTAAAATGAGAAAAAACGTCAAATGTAATTTTTCATTATTGACACAAACAGTCTGCCCTGTTATATAACAGGGCATTTGTTGATTTTTATAACTGTACATAGATGTGTATGTAATTTAAGAAAGCATACAAATACGGTATCATTTTTTCCATATAATTTTGATTTTATTTTAGCGGTGTGGGTTATTTTTCTATTATTGTGATACTAATCTGACCTAAATCTGCTAGTCATAAAAAACAAGGTTTTCAATAAAAAAAAAAACTGATTAGATCATAGCTGTCTGAACACAGAGAATTAGTTGTTGGATTATCAGACAGAAATCAGAAAATTTTGCTTGAGTGTTCCAATGTCAGTGTGATGTTGGCTTGAGGGTCGAATTCCTATTCTGACAACACATCCTATAGTGAATATGAAACATTTTATATTTCAGCTCTCAGAATTGGGTGCTGTGTTCATGTTCTTTGGTGTCTTGTGCTTTTGTCAAAAATCTAAAGTTTTCTGAGTTTGCCGGATGCGCAATCCTGCAATCACAGTGTAAAGCTGAATGATGCTATCTCCTGAGATGTTGAACTTTTAACCCAGGCCCTCTCTCTGCAACAAGTAGGATAAGCCTATATGGTTTGTCAGATAAAGCAAAAGGGCACTATATTTAAATAACCAAGCTTACCTGCTCATTCTGCATGCTGCTGCTCTGCTATCCCTGCAGCTGCTAGCCTTGTTCGACTGGCCCTGCTTTTTCCTGTATTCATGTCTTTCAGAAAGTTTTTACACTCCCAGCACCCCAGCATCCACCTGTGGGCTCTGTTTCTCATCCCCATGGGGGTTTGTAGTGTTCACTCCCTGTTTGGCTGGCTTATTAACAGGGACTGATAAGAGGCAGAGCCTTGACTCCAGAGTCGCATTCATATTAAACATTAATAAATATTGCTTAATTCAAATCGTGAGTTGTATGACTGAAATATTACTACCAATACCCAGTTTAGACCCTACACTGCACCAATAAAGTAACGTGATCAAGTTCACCTGTTTGGATATATTTGCATCTCTGCCCTGGTTTGAATAATGTTACCTTTCATCCATTTATATGTGTCATAATGAAAAATGGTTTAAATTGACACATTATAAAAACATGCAAGCACACATGCAAATGCAGGTAATTTATGTTTCTACGCATAACCACAGTCTATAAAATTACCCGCAACCCCAGAGTGAATGTATGCAACAGCTTAAATTTGAAAAGAAGACCAACAATTAGACACAGGCAAAAAAGTATTCAGAAAAGACAATGTGGGAGTGGAGGTTTGGCTTGCTAGAACTCTTCCTTGATCTAGCGAGCAGGTTTGTTTCCCGGCAGCTCTGGATCAGGACTGGTGAATTTGCCACACTAAATACAGTTTCTCCCAAGAACGTCATGCCTTCTTGGTGAGATAACTAAGTACATCTCAGTTGCATAGGCTGCTCAGGGAAGAGATACGAAGCACTTGGGGGGTCCCCTGGGTTTGAGGAGTGCTGCTGTCTCTTACAATATCCGAGAACTGGAACTTGACTGCAGCTGCCTCCCCTTCTCCTCATCATGGTCTCAAACATGATCATCAATACGAAATGGTGTGACGAGCTGATCCACGTCAGCAGGAAGGTCTTGGGCCAATTTATCCTTCATTATTTCTGAAAGTTCTGGCACAAAGAAAGTTGTAAATGCCTCCTCATTCCACATGCTAGCATTAGCAGCCACATTTGAAAAACTTGCCAAAGTGTTACTGGTCCCTGTCCTGCTGTCCCACTACTGGGCTAGTCGAACACTTTGCTCATCTCTGAGGCAAAGAATTGAATACTAGAGCACACAGGTGACGACTTCTCCCACAGAGCAGTAGCAGACCCTTCAGAAAAGTGACTTTAGCGCTTGAAACTGGAAGGCCTCAGTTCAAATGCAAGGGAGCACTGGGTCATAGTGCTTGGAAGGGAAAGATGGGTTCTCATAGCTGGGTCAGGGGTGTGCCGGTTAATGACTCAGGCTATGGTGCAAATGCACATTTATCATCAGGAGATGCAGCTGACTGATGTTGCTGGAGAGTGTTTATAAACTAGTCTTTCATGTCGCCCCAAAGCAGCCCCTAGTTAAAGTATTCTGGACTTGGCTGAGCTCTGTTGGGTCCATTGCTGGCTTGGTCTTTCTGTGCAGAAAACCCAAGACCCAAGTGCAGAAAAATACAGGAGACTCAGGAAGTATAAAAAAACACTAAAGAATTTACTTAATTACAAGAAATATGCAAAACAATAAACATAACATAAAAATAAGAACACTGTTGGGAACAAATAAAATGAGATAAAGACCACACTTACATTAAAATATTTTTATATATCTTTTATTTGCATAAACATTGTGGACAAAACAGCCTTTTACAGTGTGTCAAAAGTAGCGAACAGATTATTTAATCAAATACTGTTCACCTGCTGCAATAGGTTTGATGACGTAATACATAATAGGGCCAATCACATGCAATAATCCAGCAACAAACAAAACTCAAATAAAACAAGCCAATGGCAACTCCTCATTAAGGCGCTCTGGCATTAATATAATCAAAAATAAGATCCAAACGGCTTCTCTGAAGAAGGATTTTTTAAAAATCAATTACCAACCACATAAGGAAGCCTAATAGCTTCAATACCAATATATTTAAGTTCACTCTCAGGGCTGGCCTGTGCCATAAACGCTCTATGCGGTTGTTTAGGGCCACGACCACGAGGGGAGGCCACACGATCCAATGTTTATCTAAGGTAAATAATGTTATTTTTGTATTTACGTTATTCACCGGAACTGTAGCGGAACTAGCGGTATAAGTTGAAAATGGAATGGCAACAGAACAGTTCATAACAATGTAATGTATGAGGGAATTCATCAAGAAACCAGCCCCCCCGGTCAGACTTGTTTAGGGCCACCAAAATCCTAGGGCCAGCCCTGTTCACTCTAATTATGTTTGTAACTCTTAACATATCTACTCACCGATGATTTCTCATCATTGTAACATGTAGAACAGTTGTGTCCCTAAATTCTCATTTTAAACTCTGGCTTGATTTTGCCTACCTAAAGCACAAATAACCACATTGAGTATTGCACGTGATTCTGCTCTTTGTGTTTATCTCAGCCCCTGTGCTTGGGTGAATAAAGAAGTTGTCTTTCATTCATCAAAGCAAGGCAGTGGACACAATTATGACAGGGAAAATTATCACTGGGAATATGTGACAAAAACTGTTGAGGTGGCTTTTTTGACAGGTATGACTGTCAAATAATTACTTATGTTGGCATGCCATTTATAGCTAAATCTAGAGGGATTTTCAAAAGCCCCTTCTAAACAAGGGTTTGGTTTAAATATATGCTAATGTTTATTAACAACATTTTTTACTTCTGCAGATATAGGACTGTAAGGTGAAATAAATGTGGCACAGCTAGGAGGTGGGTCTCTCAGTTTGGGCTTTAATAAATCCGCTCTTTGAATCTGACGTACCTTATTAACAGTCTTATAAACCACTGTTGCATTGCAGTGTATAAATATTTCACAAAGACCTTTGGCCCGAGTTTCGAACACCTCATCCGAGTCACATATACGTCCAAACCTTAAAAGTTGGCTGAAAGCTATATTATTTTTCAGGGGTGATAGCTATTGTGATGAAAAAAAATAAAATAAAATAATGATCCGTTTTCTTATATAATTCAATGTGCAATCCTTTGCTTTCTTTCTTAACCAAAACCTCCAAAAAAGAAATACATTTTTCATCAACTCAAAGTTAATTTAATGGACTCTTTCCTGGTGTTCAAATACTCATGAAACTCTTTTAACATAGTAGTGCCCCCCTTCCAAATAAGTAATCAATATATCTCCAGTATATTTTGATATATGTCTCTAATTTACCCATAAATAAACTGGCATAATTAGGGGCCACATGAGATCCCATGGCTGTAACTTGGCACCGTAAATAATATTTATCTTGAAAAATAAAATAGTTTTTGGTCAATACTTCATTAGTCAATGACAACAAAAATTCTGTAGGAAGATGCGATTCCTTTCTCTGACTCAGAAAATACTGCATGGCTGCTAGCCCATCCTTGTGAGGTATACTTGGATATAAACTGGACACATCCATGGTAACTAAAATCAGATGACTCAATATGAATATCTTTGATTTTGTTAAAAAAAATCTGTAGTATCTTTCAAGCATGAGGGTAACGTGTACACCAAATGATTAATGTGAGAATCTACACACTGGGAGAGATGCTCTGTGAGAGAACTAACACCAGAACCAACTGGATGCCCTGGCAGATTCATTATGTATTTCGGCAAGAGTATATAAAACAGGGCGAATTGGGTGCTACTGATTCTTGAATTTATATTCATAATCATTTATATGGCCAGATTTAATTATGGCTTCAAATTCTATGGTAGGATCTCCATGTAAGGAATTTAAACCGTATTGTCTCTTAATTGTCTCTCAGTTTCATTGACATAAGTCTTCTTCTGAACCACGATCGCCCCACATTTACCAGCATGACAAATTATTATGTCGTCCATATTCCTCAGCTCAAATAAAGCTCATCTCTCAGATTCCAAAAGATTTGAATCAGTCTCTCCTTATTGTGAGTACAGAAATCCATCACCTCCTGCTCCACAAGACGGAAAAAGGTTACCACTGAAGCATTACTCACCTGTGGAATAAAGGTGCTTTTAGGTCTGAATAATTTTTTACCTATGGGCATTGGCTGTGGCTCACTGGTGGTCTCATAGGAGGTGGTGTTCCTAACTCAATCCCTCATGTAAAAAGCTTTAAGTTTTGCAAGTCAAATATTTTGAACAGTTCCACCCTGGTGATAAATGGATTGACTATCTTTGAGGGAACAAAAGAGAGACCATGTGATAACCCATTGTTCTGGTCTTGACTTAATTGAATGTCGGAAATATTAATCACGTTGACGGAGAACCACGGTCTGCTGGTGCTGAACCCCCCCCCCCCCCCTTGTCTTTTGCCTCCTTTCGTGAATTGGTGCGAGAGAGGGTTCTTCCTTGATCATAAAAAAAAAATGGTTAGCGGCAGTGTAGTATAATGGGTAAGGAGTTGGTCTTGTAACCTAAAGGTCGCAGGTTCAAGTACCCGCTAGGACACTACAACACAAAGGCCTGGCAACTGAACTGGGAAGTTTGTACAAATACCAAGCGAGGATACTAGGAATACTATGAGGATACTCAAAGGAATACATGCAAGCAATAAACCTACTGAGATCACAAGCCTGCATATAACAGGAACTACAAATACAAAATTTGAATTCAATGAACAAAAGCACAGGACAGAAACACAAGAGCAACAGGTGGCCTTTAGCAGCGGTCTGGGGGGGGCATAACAACTTTGTTCATATGGGCTACCATCAGTCGACTTAGTGACCTTTCAGTAAGATTAGGTGCATTGCGGCTCTGTTTTACAGGGGATGTGAAGCACTGGCATTTAGCCCATTCACTCAATTAAACTACAGCTGACAGAACTGTGTTGTACAAGACAAGGATTTTCTTCATTCCACACTGAAAGGTTAGACAATTAAAACTACAGTATGTTGTCAGTCGTGTTAGGTCGGCTACATATAAGCTATGAGCTTCTGGCCACACTTTAAGAACTGCTTAAATGATTTCATAATTTAACATATACATTTGCTACGGGTTTCAAACAAAGCCTTGGAGGGCCAATCTGAACCAGAGCTGAGTGTCCCAGCAGACACTGCAGCCCTCAAGGACAAGAGCTAAGTATCCCAGCAGGCACTGTGTCCCTCAAGGACAAGAGCTGAGTATCCCAGCAGGCACTGTGGCCCTCAAGGACAAGAGCTGAGTATCCCAGCAGGCACTGTGGCCCTCAAGAACAAGAGCTGAGTATCCCAGCAGGCACTGTGGCCCTCAAGGATAAGAGCTGAGTATCCCAGCAGGCACTGCAGCCCTCAAGGACAAGAGCTGAGTATCCCAGCAGACACTGCAGCCCTCAAGGACAAGAGCTGAGTATCCCAGTAGGCACTGCAGCCCTCAAGGACAAGAGCTGAGTATCCCAGCAGGCATTGCAGCCCTCAAGGACAAGAGCTGAGTATCCCAACAGGCACTGCAGCCCTCAAGGACAAGAGCTGAGTAGCACAGCAGATACTGTGCCCTTTATAGACACACTTAGTTTTACCTTCTAAGAAAGGCCATCGGTCGGGATCCAAGATTTATTTATTTATTTTCACAGCAAAGCACAGAAATGGCATCTACATTAGTTCTGTAATCAGTTCCTGCATGGTTGTTTGACTTGAGGCAGAAAAGCTGTTTGCTTGACTGGCTAGCAGAACAAGCCACTTTCAGTCTGTATGGTGCACATAAATTACAAGGCTCTTTCTGTCCAGGAGTAACAAGTACAAATTGACAGAAAAGGCAGAGCTATGTGCTGCAACGGAGACAATGTGAAAAAAAAAATTAATAAAAAAGAAGAAATGAATTATTTGGAAAATCAAACAAATTAATGAAACACTAAAGTCTTTCTGATATCAATATACAAAAAATCAAGATGAAATGGGTGAACTGTCTTGTTTCATTCCTGCTTACTCATATATACAACCCTGACTGTGTAGACATTTCACATTAAAAGCAAAATGGTTAGGGGGGTTCATCACAACAGGTGACAGGTTGTGACTTCTCGCTGGGGAAGTGCTTAGATTAAAGGAGGGGGTATTTTTAAATGAATATCAAGTAGTAACGTACAGATGGTGCCCCCACAGTGTTTATAATCTTTCTGTTATCGTACACTGATTCTGTCCTCAGGGGCCTTCTTCACAGGAAGAGGGAAGAACCATCCCCAGCCAACCACCCAACTAAATATGCTGCCCTCAGGTTAGAAGCAATCACAGCCAAACAAAAGCAGACAGCCCAAGTCAAAAAAAAGGGGGAAAAAAAAGGTTTTTATTTATTTATTTTTCAGGCAAAGCAACCAGGGGAGATAGTTGATCTGTTTGCCTTGAGGCAGAAAAAAGGTTAAATACGTTCATTTATTCATCTGCCGACTCACTTTCACTCACTTTGTGTGGTGGCCAGTGTCATACGATTAAAATGTGTTTAAAAAACACATTTTGAATTTGAACTTGAATTGTGTGATGGTTGTGGCCCTAAACGACTGCATAGTGTTTAAGCCAGGAGCCAGCTTTGGTGGTGGCTCACTGAGGAGCTGTGGTACTGTAGGTGCATGAGATTTGTCAGTTATCTTTGGATTTTTACATTACCAAAATTGTTTTACCATGACCATAAAGTATGTGACTCAAAATCAGCAAAACTGTCAGAACAAGATCTCATATGTATCTCAATGTGATGCATATATCTGGATTTCAACTGAAAACCTGTAATATTTGATTATGTATCTTGTCATTCTGAGATTCAGTCACATGAAAATTCAATTTCACAAAGTTCTTATTGTTGAAGCGCGGTTGTTTTTCTGTAAAGCAGCAGAGTGTAATATTTCGGCATCTCACTGAGATCTGTTTAACGATTCTGCCGTTGTTTGGACAATTAGGCTTGGTTGCGCAAAACTCTGATCCAGGCCCAGACCCCAAAAACACAGCATTGGCTTCAGCTGACAATGGCAACCTGATCGCCCGACAATGATGGAAAACTCAAAACATTGACCTTTTGATTTATGAAAATAATCACATTTTGGGGCAACAGAAGGCTGGTACATCTCATTGTTAACATTGATTTGGCCTTGCAACTGAAATCATGTCATACATTTGTACTCAGGAGTCTGATAACGCCATCGTTTCTAAGAAGACACCCATGTAATATAGATGACTGCCAAAGCATATTATATAATGTGAGGTTACAAAGCCAGCTCCCTCACATTGCCCTCTGTTTAATTTTAATCTGAATCCGAAAGATAATGCATAATGCAATACAATCCCACCTGTCATTTTCTAGTTCCCTGCAACTGAAAGTCCTAGGGAACCTAACTAATAATATTCTCACAGCATCCGTGATGCTTAAACCTTGAGTAACTGGAGATGAACTTTAATTAATAAGTCATTACATTATTTATATTTCCTTACATTATCAATTATTAATCTTAAAGTGAGATTTTCAATTTTGAAATTCCACCACAAAAAATGGTATATTCTTTATTCATAAAAGTCTAATTGTTTGAAACATAAATAGTGTTTTCAAAATGCATATTCAGGGTTTTATTCATTCAATTTTATTTTTGATTGACTAAAAATTGCAACGTTTTTTTATGTTTATTGAATACATCACATTGCATTACATTTATTTAGCAGACACTTTTATCCAAAGCGATGTACAAAAGTGCATGTCATGGTCATTGGACAACTACAAACAGGTACAATAAGGTACAATACTCATTTTGTACAGCTATTTCTAGCCAAGAACACAGTGCAGTTCACACAGTGAACACTATTCTGACCTAATTTATGCCAAGCCAAACTAGGGAGAAGAACAAGCTACAAAAGCTATAGTTGATTACTCCACTGCATGCTCGATTGATCAATCGGTTCTAGAGTCCACTTTTCTTTACCATTTATATCATTATAATTGAAACTGAGATACATTATTAATCAGGAAGTAAATTATGTAGTTATATAGTCATAAAGGCATTCATAATGAGCTTAGATAATGGGGATGCTGAAGGAAATCCAGGTATTCGTTTTTTTTTTTTGTTTTTTTTTTTTGTCATGCTTTCCTCTTCTCCTTGCAAAAGACAGAGTAAGTCCTCACAATACAGAGAAGCAGCAGCTCGAGGAAAGCCATTATTCATCTGATGACATAGGTACTGTGATGTGGGGCCCCTTATTCAGTTAGACTGTGAACCTCCATGGTTGTATTGACATATGACATATGGTAATGTTATTATACTGCGCTAGAAGCTGATTTTTGTTTTTTAAAGCCAAGGTCTTTTACTCCTCCTACCAGTCTAACATAGAAAAGCACACTGAGCATCACAGAAAATCAACCAGTGAAATTTTTCTTGAAACTCTGGAGAAAAAAACTTAGGAAACGGTTGCTGAAATTCACAGGACTATAATCTAAACAGATAAAGTAAACAAAAAAAATTCTAAAATTTTTTTCTGTGTATATCACTGGATGCAGCCAATGGAGGTTTTTTGATTCATCTGCAACAGTGTGTAAATCATCGACAGAGGGGTGCCTATAGGCCTATGGCTCACACCGAGGGCTAGCAAACCTACCATGCCACTACAAAATAAATAAATAAAAATAATAGCTTTTTTCCCCTCCATTGTTTCCTGATATCTGAACCTCAGAGGGAGAGCAGATACGCTTATCTGTGGACTCCGCACGCCCCACAATATCTGGGCAAACACGATTATGGAGCGCATGCTATTCCCCAGGCTAGGGCATGAACAGCAGGTTTGAGTTACTGTGGCAAGGATCAAGAGGGAAAGAAAGGAAAAGTCTGCACTTTCTGATTTTGGTCTGTGTTCACTTCCCCATTGTCTCATCCAGCTTTGAAAGAGGCGTCTGCTTTCTCGCTGTTCACAAAGCACAGTCAGCTCCTCCCCACCACCCACCTCAAATACGGTTTACTGCAATCATCAAAATTAATTTACTAAACTGTCTCTGAAGTAAAAGTAACATGCCCAATTATCATTCAAAGTTAAGGACAAATTGAGCTATTTGTGCTTTGCCATTACACACCAAATGGATTTAATGAAAGGTGACTTTCAAACAAAAATCTGGATCATTATTTTAAATATTGTTTTGCTTCATTAAGAGTGAACTTTTTTCTCTATTTTCTCTTATCAGTAGTTCCTACCAGGTCAAATGAGGTGAATGAATAATTATCCAAATCAAATATTATCTTCATTTAAAATAAGATGAGATGGAATTAAATGAACTGTAAATGAATGAATAAATTATAGTTTTCATCTCTGACACTGACCAGATAACTGAGCAAGACAGATCATTCATTTGGAACCGGACTGAATTCTGTTATGAGTTACTGATTTGTGGATTTGGTATTCTTAATTTTACTCATAAATGACCCTGAAGTTAATTAAACAAGCCTGTATGCCTTTCATCCCCCTCGTGCTGTCGAACATGTGAATGCAATGTTAGCATGCTGTGAAACAAGCGTTTCTGTTGCCATGGCTACCCTTTCACTGTGTGGTTAGAAACACTCAATGATCAATTGCTTAGTTCTGTTTCCACCCTTTCCAGATGATTGCATCACGCTACGCCAAATCACATTTCAATGTAGCGAGAGAGGTAAGGCAGTCACGCCAAATTTTCAACACAAGGGCAGAAATGAAACCAAAACCAATTGTCACAACACTGTCACAGCAATGTTAAAATGAACACATCACCTTGAATACAATAGCTCGACCATAGCAAAAACAAATGTGCTGTTTCTTAATTGAAGGAATATATTTTCAGTAATTAACTGTCAATTCTACCTCAGGTACCTGAATTTTATTTTCTTTGTACTATAGAGAGCGAACTGACATGTGTGATGTTATACACTACTGATATATGGAGTTATACACCACTGACCCAAGTAATGCACAAACTCATTATAGCAGCAAATGAAAATGAAATGGTAAAATTTGAGCATTATCCCAGCTGTTACAAATAAATTAATCTATGCACATTTCCTGTCAGAGTAACTGGTATGGAGATGAAAAAACTGTTTTAACAGAAAACTGTGAAACAACTTATGCATGTTGAGAACATACCCCTCCCTGCCAACTAAGTATATCTATTGTTTTCCACAATAGATATGACACATCTCTGGTTATTGATATTCTTGTGAAATTTCTGTGGTAAAAGGAGGTTATCCATATAAAAATGAGGGGAGGATCAGGGGTTATTTTCAACTTGAATATATTGAGAGAAACGTCCAGAACAGAGTGTCATTTTGTATTCTAGGCCAAGTGTCACTGAGCCTTTGCTTCTCGTAATGATAAGCTGTATGTTAAACTTGATTTGAAAAAGTGCCTTTACTCACAGATTGAAATGTTAACCTCAGAAAAACAGTGCTGGAAAAAAATACAATTGTATTGGATAGCAATTGCAATGCAGATGTTTTAGAGAATGTCGTATCCTTGTTGAAATGCATGTCATACTTTCAATTTTGCCATCTTTAGCTGAATAATTTTTCGGCTTTGTTATATCAACAATTAAAATGTTTTTTTGTTTTTTTTTCAAAGAGCGATGCAATCCCAGGTTTTTTCATCCTGTCAGTGAAACATGTTGATTGGGTGAATAGACCTTTCAGGCCTGACATTCTAACTTTGGCATATTTTCCACTCTCTTTCTAAAACTGGATTCTTGGAACAAACAGACAAACAAACAAACAAACAAACACAGATAAATAAATAACCCAAAATGTTCATTACAAATCTAACAGTGGGTGGCAGCTATGCTATTTGTCACCTGTGTGTAGCAAATATATTTAAGAAAACATATTCTCAATAATAAAAAAGCATCAGAAAGCATCAGGTCTCACTGAAAAGTGCCAGTACTCTTTCATTTAAAATTTAGTGCCATGACTGTGCTGGATAGCTCCAGCCAAATTCAAGCACTGGTTAAGTTAATTTTTCATAAATCACAGCATGAGGTGAATTTCATGCTCAGCCCTGTAGCATTAAATGTCTATGTCTGGAAAGTCTGCCCAGAAAATGTAAACATAAAAATCATAAACGGGAAAGCATTAATAGGTTTGTGTTAATGTTGAATAGTATTTCAGAAAACGTTGGTATTATTTAGGAAAATTCTTTATTAGGAATAACCCCTTGAAATGTACCATCTCGTTTTCAAGGGGGTATTATCTACAAATGTATTCCATGGCATTCCATGAATTAGAATTTTTCAGAGAGAGACTGTGGTACAAAATTGTTATGTCATGGCCTTAACTGTGCTTTTTCTACACACCAGTTGACGAAAGGAGACTTTAAATGTGAGCTTTACTCTGCGAGCCTCCTTGAATAATTCTGTGTTTCTTCCAAAATGGGGTGGGGTGGGGGGTTAAATGGAGGGGGTAGTTATTAGGCTGCAAATTGCAACTAACCATGGAAATGACTCACTGTTTGTCCTACCTGCCAAAAACAGGTCTAATAGGCTTTGTGCCTTCTGCTCTGTGTGGATAATCACTGAAAGAAAAAATAAGAATAATGTTTTATTTATTTTCCCCACACACTGAAATCATGGAATCCTATGGGCTCTGTCTGAGACCTAGGCTTCAATCCCTGGTGGCGGTTAAAGTGTGTGGGTGGACAAAATGGAAGCCATTTAAAATGTAGCTTTCTTATAGATACGTCATATGAACACCTCTTCAGTTGCCATCAGAGCCCCATTGTTAGCCTTGATTTTGCAGCTGCAAAATCCTTTCAACTCATTGATGTTTTTTTCTTCTTGAAAAATGAGGTGGAAATTATGTGCCAGACTCAATGAACTCACAAATCAATGACCCTTTGTCCTTGGGGAATGGAACATTTAGAAGACATTATTATGGTTTTCTGTAGAAAACATAATTATGTATTTCAAATATGCGATATCTAATGAAATACAGTGGAATGCATTTTTGATATTAGGCATCCGTTTTAAGAATGCTAAAAGAAATGCTGCAGTTTTCTAATGCGGGGTTGGCAAGCCTGCAAAATAAATTATCTTATCTTAACCCTTGTTTAACTCCCCTGTTTCTCTCGAAAATAGTTACACCTAGATTCCTCAGGTCCACTGTTTTATTTTTATTCTGCCACAGGTGGCATGCGATTGGGGATAGAGCGTTGTAATTTAATATACTTGCGCATCCACCAGTTTTTATATAGCCTAACTCAATTCCAAAAGACAGGCATTATTTCATCTACAATGCCACCTACAGGCAAGCTGTGCTAGAAATGGTCAAAGGATACAAATGCTAATGTAAAATGGCCCTAGCACTGGAAAAGGTTCACAATGGTTTAATTGACCTTTTTGAATTACCAAACAAAATATCAGCTGTGCTGAAATATTTTGGTGTTACTAGTGCCACCTACAGGCTATTGGTTTATTCTCATGTGTAGTTCATATAAAGTAGCTGATATTCTAAGGGTGTCATGGTTCTGTGTTTTCCTGTCTGTGTTTCCCTTGTTGGGCCGCCAGATGGCGGCATTTCTGTTTTGTGTCCTGCTCCCCCCTGTTAATTGTATTATTGTTTGTCTCGTTATTCTATCATTGTTCCCACCTGTGTCTTGTTATCCCCTCCTTTTCTGGTTTGATTGTTTTTTGAGTTCACCTGTGTCTTGTTACCCCCTGTCTATTTAAGTTCTTTGTTCCCTTGACTCGGGTGCTGGTTCCTTGTGTTTGTTCCTAACTTGTGTTTGTTGCTTACTGTATGTACCTACCCGCGTACTCTGCCTGCTTGTGATCTGCCCTGCCTGTGTTTTGAGTTCCTCTTGTTTTCTGTTTTTTTTTTCCTTCTTAGATTTTTTGAGGTTTGTGCTTTTGCCCATCGTGGCCTTTTCTGTTCCCTGTTTGTGTTTGCCTTTTTGTTTAGTAAAGTCTTTGTTAATTTTCCCTTTTTTGAGTTTGTCTTTCTTTACTCTGCGCCTGGGTCCCACCCCCCGTACCGTGACAAAGGGGTAGAGAGGTCTGAACATTGGCCTATTTTCAACTGCATCTTGACACTGTGTTCTGGCATTTACAAAATAACACTGATTGGCCCACCACAGTGGCGGTTTCCAAAAAACACTGGATTGAAAATGGTTCACATTAGCGACGGTTGCCATTGATACAACAGCCAGTGCAGCCTATAAAACCTGTCCCACACCAGAGGCATCATTCAAACAAACATTTAAGAAAGGCACAAGAAAGGAAAATAATGTAGCTCTGACCATAGACAGACCCTGTAAAGCACACCCATAGTTATCTGAACTGCCAGTATGTGATGTGAACGAAAGCAAGGTTGTCAACCGTACATAAGCTATGTGAGATCTGATCATATTCTTGCTTATGGATGCTCCCTTGATATGATTTTTAACTAGGCAGCTAGCCATTTCAACTGGACAAGGGAGACACACCTAGCTTAATAGCATGTTATAAACTAGCTAGCTTATAACATTAAAGCTGGTTGAAAATTGGTCACAGTGGTGCCAACAGTGGAAAAGTTAATCTAGAGCCCTGCTTCAAATTCATACATGGGTCATATTGACCAAAGATATAACATATAACACCAAGATATAACATTTTATTTGCAAATCACAGAATCACTGAGAAATGACAACAGATTACTTTAGCTTTTTTTGTTCGTCTTTTTTCGCATTAGAAGTTGTTTTCAGGTCATACTGACCTGAACACGACAGGAGGGTTAAACCAAAGGGCATCTGGCATATATGTCTTCAACCACTGTATTTTAATGTATGCTTTTTAATCCTCAATTTTGCAAAAGCTTAAGCCTAGATTTCCGTGTTTGTAGCCTCAATTGGCTGTTTTAAACCCAAATTGTAGGAATACATTCAAAGGAGGAATCCTAATAGTAAATACGCTTGAACTTGGCATTTACAGGTTTGAAAAAAATACCCTTAAAAAGAAGTAAGTAGAAATTATAAATCTGGGAGCCAAAACTGGCATTTCAAGATTTTAGGTGCTGTGTTCCATACATAATGAGCTGTTTAGTGTCAATATAATCTGACAGTTTATATGACTCCAATAGGGACCATATGTGCACTATAAAAGTTAGTTTAACACTGAAAATTTCACTCTGCACCTAGCCATAAACATTTTTAAAGTATATCCCTGCGTGTGTGCAAAATGTTGCCATTTTTCATGTAGAGATCCCTTTAAGCAAACATTTGGATGTAAATCATGTGAAGTTATTACCATGACACAGATTGTACCCTTAAATCACTAATCAAATGACCCATAAGAAACTCAATTTCAGACATGATTACATGGTGAGGTTATGAAAATTGGATGAAGAGTTCTGCATATGTAGTGTACTTGAAGGGGGAAAAAACCCCTTGAATAATTCCTGTTTCATTTTTTGAAAAATGTGTTTCCTTCCATCAGTTCATAGTTATTTAAGATTAAAACAGTAAGTGGGCTTCTGACTAGAATTATAGATTATGTAATATTTAAAAGAACATGAAGAGTGTGTTGTAATTTAATGGTGCATGTTCCCCTTCTCGGTTTTACAGAATATGCATTAGAACATTCAGTCTTTGTTCAACTGATAGGCATAATAGTGTTTTCTGAAGAGTGATTTATTTGTTTCATAAACTCATTTATGAGTTAATGAACAAATATTTTATATGCATATATAAACAGTGCCTATACAGTGGGCTTCAGAATTATTGGCACCTTTGATAAATATGCGCAAAAAATGCTAAACTAAAAAATAATAGAGTTATTGACATAAGCTTTATTTTCCAACATGTGTAAACTAGTGTGCTTGATCAATAATTCATTGGAATCAACCAAAGTCTTAATTTAAAAAAATAAATAAATAAATATTTCCCCCCCCCCAAAAACAGGTTCCACAAGTGGCACCCTGGTTTAATACTTTGTGAAAACACCCCTGGCAAAGGTGACAGCCATGAGTCTTTTCCTATAATTTGTGATAAGGTTAGAGAATACATTTGGAGGGATTTTTGACCATTGCTCAAATGCAGAACTTTTCAGAATCATTGATATCTTTCGGTTTGCGCTTATGGACCCCCCTCTCTTCAGTTCAGACTGCAGGTTTTTGATGGAATTTAAGTCTGGAGACTGAGATGGCCATTGGAAAATATGGATGTTGATTTCACTTAAGCATTTCTGTTTAGATTTTGATGTATGCTTGGAGTCATTGTCCTGCTGGACAATTCACCTATGATCAAGTCCTAGCTTCTTAGCAGAGACAACCAATTTTCTGCCAGAATTTCCTGGTACTTTGTTGAATTAATTGTGCCATTGATCTAAAATAGTGCCCCGGGACCACTGCCAGCAAAACATCTCCAAAATATCAATGACCCACCTCCATATTTGACTGTAGGTATGAGATGCTTCTCCTGTATGCATTCCTCTTTTGCCGCCAAACATGTCGATGGTGTGTATGGCCAAAATGTTCAATTCTTGTCTCATATGACAGTAGCACTCTCTTCCAGTCATAATTCCAATGAGGTTTGGCAAGCTCCTTGGTTGGCAAGCAAGATTCTTGGTTTTGTTTATTGTACTCAGTAAGGGCTGTCTTCGTGCCACTCTTCCAAAGAGTTAGTTGGCATGGAGGTGCCATTTAATGTTTTTTTTAGACTAATGTTTTTTTTAGACCGCAAGAAACAAACCAATCTCTGCAATTCTTAAACAGTGATCCTTGGGTTATTAATGGCCTCCCTCACCATCTTCCTCACTGTCCGTGAGGCCAACATGCACTTGCTTCCTCTTCCTGGCAAATTTGCAACCATTCCATATGTTTTACACCTTTTCATTATTGCCCTTACAGTGCTAAGTGGTATGTTTAACTGTTTATATATTTTTTTGTACCCATTACCAGACGGTAAATTACCATCGGTCTCTTCTGAATTGACAGTTATTTGGCTTTTCCCATGCTGATGGAGGACAAAGGGATTTTGTATGCTTGTTACTTCATTTTTATTCTCTAGTGAAACTGGAAGTGATGGAATGACACAATATAGTTCCATTAGACTGAGATGAACTAAATTATGTAAAATTGTATTGCCAATTTCATTTTGTTTGATTTTACTTACAAGAAATGTTAGGGGTTCCAATAATTATAGCACCTATGTTTTTCAGAAATAAATAGATTACTTAATGAAAAAAAACATTGAAGCATGAGAGTAAATGTATTGAAATAAAAGTATATCGTTTTCCCATATGTTTGGACATAACATATAAATTATTATATGTGTCATTTATTATATGCAGCCTTTTTTCTTCATTTTCATTAAGGGTGCCAATAATTCTGGATCCCACTGTATATACTGATGTGAAACATAAAGTACACCCTCTTTCAATTCTACGGCTTTACATATTAGGACATAATTAACCTTCATCAAGTCCTTACCAAGTCTTAACATTAAATCCATCCACATGCCACTGATATCACACTTACATTTAGTTTGTCATTATTTATTCAATAAAAAGTAAGCCAACATGCAGAAGCCATGTGTGAAAAAAGTAAATGCATGGTTACTTCTTCCAATTTAAGAAGGTCATTAGAACCAGGTATGGTAAATCAAGTGCACAAGAGTAGTTGATCATCAGTGCTTCCACCTGTAAATAAAAGGACATAAAGCCAGACACTTTGCCAGTTCAGTCAAAAGAGTTCAGGTTTGAGTTAACATAGCATGCCAGGGACAAACTATATCTTTTATGAACTGAGAGAAGCAATGGTTGCTGCTCATCAATCTGAGAAGGGATATAAAAGAATTTCATAAGAATATGGAGCACATCATTCCAAAGTGAGAAAGATAATTTACCAATGGAGTACATTCAAGACAGTTGTTAGTCAACTCAAAAACCCTAAAGTTACATCCAGGGATCTACAGGCGTCAACATGTTACATTTTAGATTTCATGGATCCACCATTAGGAAACGACAGAACAAGTACAGCTTTCATGGAAGAGTATACAGTAAAATAACCCCTTCTCTCCACATAGAGCATGACAGCATGGCTTAGGTTTGCCAAATTGTACCTGAAAGAACCAAACACCAACACCATGTTTGATGAAAACCAAACACTGGAAATCACCACAAGAACCTCATGCGAACCGTCAACCACGGCAGTGGAGCGGGGATGATTTTATGTTGTTTTGCAGCCACAGGACCTGGAAACCTCAGAATCACCACGTCCACCATGATTTGCTCTCTAAAACAGCGTATTCTAGAAGAAAATGTTAGACCATCTGTCCGACAGTTAAAACTTGGTTGAAAATGCATGCAACAGAACAATGGTCCTATGTAGACACAAGGAAACATGACTGCATGGCTGAAAAAACAAAACAAACAACAACGACAACAAAAAAGAACAGCGTTTTGGAATGGGCAAGTTAAAACCTAGACTTCAGTCCCATTGAGATTTTGGGGAACTTTAAGAGAGCTGTGCATAAGGAATACCCTCAAAAACCAATTGGCCAAAGCACTTTTGTAAGGACGAGTGTTGCAGAGTTCCTCTAATGTGATGTAAGCGACTGATGAACTCATACAGAAAATGAAACTACTAAATCATGGGGTACGCTTACTTTTTCACAGAAGGCTCATGCATGTTAGCTTATTTGTGGTTAAATAATGACAAATAGTAAGTACAATCTGTTATGCATCATTACGGTTAGGATGTGGTGAGGACAATATTGAATCAGCAATCGTCATGTCCTAATATTTAAAACCCTAGAAAGAGGGTGTACTCTCCTTTTGACATCAAAGCTTGTTGCCTTTCCTCAGAGAAGCCCTAAACTGATGTATTGTGTATATGTCTCCACGCTGCATGTTATATAGAGTGCTTTGCCATGTGATTCACCTAAACACAGAGTGGTTTATTTCCACAACAATCTGCACTTTAACATCATTATCATTGTTTTATTTCAAATACTGTCTGCTGGAGTACAGAGCCAAAACCACATAAACATTCCCATTTAACTGTATGTGGTACAGGTAATTACAAACATAATAAGTAATAAATGTAAACTGCAAGTAATAAACAAGATGGCACATATCAAAATCCAATGAGTCTGCAAGGGTAAGGGGAGGGCAGAGGTTACTGTCGGGGAGCTCATCTGTAAAATACTCTAGATTTGCCGATGCAAAGTGGAGACATTCTGCAAAAGCATCTGTCCTCTTCTCTTTCAGGAAGAATGGAAGTTGATTTGGCCCTCCCCGCAGGGAACAGGCGGCTGACCTTCCTGCTGGAAGTGAGGGCTTTCAGCCTAGAAACCCCATCCATCTGTGACACGGCCTTGGCGTTGTCTTTAGTTGTATCTAGTAATTAAGCCCCCTTTATTGATTCTCTTGGATGGTCTGGCTGCCTTCGTATGCGTCACCTCTCTCCTTTCAACGTACCCATCATCTAAGAAGCCCTCGAGATCACGTTTCCTACAACCATGTTCCTCCCAGACCTAAAGCCAAGCCATTTATAAATCAATCCAGAGTGCTCTCCTAATTGGTGATATTGAAATAACTGAGATTGTATCTCCAGCTTGTGAAAAGGGACACAGCTGGGCTCTTTTATGTATTTTTTTCTGTCTTTTTTTGTTACACAGAAAGAGCACGAGGCTGGAAGATAAGCAGAATGACTGCACGTTGAGTGTTTTCAAACTGAAAAGCCGATAGCAGGATCGATGGCGCTTACGGGGGGTTGAAACACAGAACAGGCCCGCGGGGTAGACAGCCTGGCCCTGTTAAAGAGAACTGACACAGCGCAGGAACAAGCGTGATTCAAGGACTGGGATGAAGAACAATTTAAAATTCATAGAGTTTCTTGTTGCTGTTGTTCTCGGATCCCTGCATATACAGAAGATAAAAAGGCATGGCTAAGTAAGCTCTCGCCCTCCCTCTTTAATGTCTACTGCCTCCCTAACTCTCCCCACCCATGGTCATGCGTAGGAAAATGGATGAAATGCATGAGGCACATGTGCATTTAAATCACTACCTGAATGACACAGGATTTATGGTATGTTCATACTTATTTTATTTGCACAGCCTGAATACAAGTCCTATCCACATCTTTGATTATGAAAAAAGTTTTACCAGCCACATGTTTAAGTGTCACTATTAATACTTCCTGATGCTACTGTATGCAGTATATTAATTGACTTTAGAGCAGATAAAAACAGGTGTCTTACTAAAATGAATCACGAAACAGCATCGCCTGCCCTAAAAAGAATTACTTTGGACATGCAAAACATTGCTCTGGCTCAATCCTTCACTCCCTTAAATGTGCATAATGAGTCATCTGTTTGACACCTTTAATCTGACAAGTGCAATTATGTCACAGGGAGAATGGATGAGGTGTAAACCTGTAACCTGTCAGTCGCAATCACCAGTGACTAGGCAAGAAAGCCAAAAGGCAAAAAGGGGGTATTCAGAGGGAATTATCAATTACATGGTATAAATCACAACTGGCTCTGGATCTGAGGGATCTGACAGGAGCCAAGGGAGATTTTGAATTGTGGGATCTTGCATGGCATCAAACTGTCACAAGGTGAAGTAAAGAGATATGTGAAATATGTGAGGACTCTTGAGTGTCTTGTCATTACAGCAACCCAGGAAAGCTCAGGGCCCTGATTGGTGAAACCTGTGGTGTTACCACTGAGTTTCATCCTCCTCTTTATTTAATTCTAAGGACACACTAACAGCAATAGCTGGAGTGTTTGGGGGAGATCATAGCCTATGATACTGGTTACAGCCGCACTGCTGTTTTTGGTTAAATAAGGGTGGCAACACAACAACCAGTATGTTGGTACAGAATGATGGGACAGTACCAAACAGAGCAACAACAAAAGTGCTGTGTTTATTTACAATAGTGAGAGTAAACAGTGATTCATTGCATGGTGTGGTAGATATTTACATAAAAGGCTCAACAGGCAACATGTATGGTAAGAAGGGAAAAAGACCGCCAGTGATATCAAATCAAAGAACTAATAAAACATCAAGTTAACTTACACATGGGAAAAAAAGAAAAGAAAAAAAAACCTCTAAATGGGTGTTCTTAACAGAGATCACACCTACCTCAGCAAATGTACACGGTACCCCAAATAACAAGAGAAAACCATAAAATGACTGCACATTACAGTACATTACAATACAATTCACACACAGAATCTCACAAAGAATAACTGAGTGCTAGGCTAGAGAAATGAAAGAAATGAGCTCCCTAAGCAGATGGAAGGACTAATATATTAGGTATTAAGTGCCTGCCCAAGGCTAAACACATAGCACGTAACATACTGTATCAGGATGCTCCAGATGAACAAGTGACCCTTATTCAACTGAATGGTCTGTTTTCCGTCAGCAAAAATTGCAAAATGCATTATGTTCTTTCAGGGCATAATGAGCAATGAAGTCAATATTATGAGGAGAGGCAATCTTCAAGCTTTTGAAACCACTTGAAGGAAGGTTCTGACTTTCTCTAAAGTGCTCCTCCACATTGCTGCCAAGGTGAAGCTTGCATTAGAGCAACTCATGTATTTCTACTGGTTTTGCACAGTATGTGCACTCAGGAATTCTTTTGAACCACCTTTAACAGTGCAGCAGAATTTCAAAGTTTTCTCTTAAATGTATATTTAATGTTTCTATCCGACAGGGCTTCCACTGCAGTGACAGTTTTCCTAGCAATTAATAATGAGTTAATAATTAGGGAACATTTCATGCCATCACTTTGAAAAGCCCCATTTTCCATATAGGATGCCAGAACATTTCTGGGACTTTGCCCTTGATTGATCAAGTGCCAAACAGAGAGTGGAGAGACATGACAAGATCATGGTAGTGGCTGCCAATGGCAGGAAGCTATTCAAGCATCAATTTTGGATAAGCAGACCTTTTCCAACAAAATGGCAGATGGCATTGATCTACATATTTATCTGTTGTGGAATAAATGCAAGCTCATATCTTTCATGTGTACACTAGATATTTTTATTCAGACTAGCAGATCTGGCATGTGGCTCCATGAATGGACAATTCTCAATTAAAAAAAAAACAAAAATAAACTTCCTGATGTTCATGCTGGATTTACCATCTGCTAATGACCACCGATAAGCATCGTAGGTATTTCATAAACTTTTACTTTTCATACCAGGACTAATTTATAATCAAAGGATGGTTGGATAACATTTCACGTTTACTATTATTGTTATTCACCCCTTCATTCTTCAGGATCTTTTGAAACTGCATGTTCAATTCTGGATCAATTCCAGTGTAACATACTTTGTGCGCCCTTTATATGTGGTAAATTTTCCTGAGATGAATCACGTAGTGTGGCCAGCACTGCAAGTCTTATTTGTTTGTTTGTTTGTTTGAATCTTTGCTTGTTCTTTTGTAGAAAAGGTGGAGTGGACAATAGTCAGTGAACAGGAATACAAAATTGTGATACATCAAGAGGGCACAGAAAGCCTGTTTATTATCAATAGATAGTGAAAGAAGGTCATGGTAGCCATGGTGCAGCTTGAAGAGATGGGTTTAGGGTGGGTAGGGTTTTGCTTGTCTTGGCCACAGGGGGAAGCTCAATTCACCACTAGGGGTCAGAACAGAAAGGAGATGTGACAGGCAGGTGCCATGCCTCTAGTTTATGCATTTTCCCAGTGAAATGCATAACAAAGAGGGCACTGGCTTTTTAGCTTGGCTAATAGCTTTTATACATCCACATTTTGCAGTTAAGAGGCAGAAGCTAATATTATGTAACTTACGTTATGTTCAGTATTAGCACATTGAGTGAACATCAACAAAGTTACTACAGCGTGTCATCAATAGAGAAGACTTTTCAGCACTGTATGTATAGAAACCATGAATGTAACTACAGCCCCTTTTCCACTGGGTTGCAGGAACTAAAAGCGAGCAGGGACTATCCACAATGGGTACCAAAATGATTCCTGGAGTGTGTTTGTGTTGGCTTTTCCACTGCACACCGAGAACCGTGAAGATTATGCAAAGTAGGAGGACAAAATGGGAAAAAGCAATGGTTACATACACTATATGACCAAAAGTATCTGGTCTTGGTCTGGGGCTGTTTTTCTTGGTTTGGGCTAGGCCCTTTAGTTCCAGTGAAGGAAAACCTTGATGCTACAGCATACAATCACATTCTAGACAATTATGTGCTTCCCCCACAGTTTAGGGAAGGCCCTTTCCTGTTTCAGCATGACAATGCCCCTGGGCACACCGAGGTCCATAACAGAAATGGTTTTGTCGAGAACTATGTGGAAGAACTTGACTGGCCTGCACAGAGCCCTGACCTCAACCCTATCCAACACCTGGGGAAAGCCAAATGCAAACCAGACCTAATTTTCCAAGCAGTGCCCAACCTCACTAATGCTCTTCTGACTGAATGGAAGCAAATACCTGCAGCAATGCTCCAACATTTAGTATAAGGCCTTCCCTGTAGAGTGGAGATTGTTATAGCAGCAAAGGGTGCACCAAATCCATATTAATGCCCATAATTTTGGATGAAATGTTGGATGTCAGGTGTCCACATACTTTTGACCATAGTAGTGTATCTCAGACATCATTTCTGCACACACTGTCTATTTGATCCACTCCTGTTATTGTGGTCTTTAAATATTTGAATCCTGGTTCATCAGTTTTTCTTATTCTCTTGTAAGCACTGCTTAACGTAGAGATCTATGCCCAGTTCAGATAAACACAAATAAATATTTTTGTACAACTTTTCGCAATGAGCTGCTGACTCAGATTCCCTCTGAACATCGTCTTCCGATAAGATACTGATCAAATCTTGCACCACAATTTTTGTTGGATTATCCTTTTCCATTTCAAAACTCGACTGCTCTTTAGCTGTTGCTCAATGTTTTTCTGTTGCCCGTATTTAAAAATAGCACATAGTCTGCTCAGCGATTTCGCAAATGTTGCGTTTGGCCAGTCAGCAATGTTCAGTACAGCAAGCTCCACCCCAATAGTTTGTGGCCCTTAGAAAAGTACTACCTCATGAGCAGGGATTAAAAAGGGGATTAGGAACCATGCCCCAGGGACGTAAATCAGCGGAAAACTGGTGGAAATATGGTTTTAGTTTCTGAGTTCTGCAACAATTTACTTAGAATTACAAATCATTTTGCAACACTCTTTTAAATCAAACTATACGATGAATTGAATAATAAGCACAAACACATGAAAAAAGCATTACAAAAGTATGTTTTTTTTTCATTTACATGCACAATATAAACAGTTTAGGGCACTTGTGAAATCTGTTTGGACTGACAAAACTTTGATAAATCCTACATTGTTGGAGTAAATGCATTTATATGAAGGATTACGAAGGATAAAATTTGTTTGGCTCACATTTGATAAGTGTGTTTTGCATGTGTGTAATGAATTCATTATGAAGATCTAAATATGTATTCAAAATGATATACTGTCCATAACATAACAGCATCTTGACATTATATTGAAAATATAAATAATTTGTACTGCAATAGCAACATCCCTACTAACAAAATGTGGTTGTGGCGACGTACTATTAACGTCTTTTATTGGTCTCGTAACGTCCGCGTTACGTCTCAATTTACGTAGTATTACCGTAAAAACATAAGACCAGCGCCCCGTCGCTGCGACGTCGCAAAACAACGTTGTGGATACGTAATAGTTACGGCCTTACAACTTTACGTTTGACAATGTAATAGAATAACCTTACCCCGACGTTGTGATTACGTCGCCAGGCAGTCATCCGTCGTAACGTTATAGATTTACGTCGCTGACACGTTGTTTAAACCTCTTTATTACATTATTTACCTTTCCACAACGTTGCGGACTGGTCACTTACTAAACCCTGACCATACATTTTGATTTTGTGTGTTGTAATTTTGATCTTCATTCTATCCTACCAATGAAATGCCATTGCTTCTGTAATTCATATCTTCAAAATTTAAGATACTTTAAGTGCAGCAATACAAAATGTACACATATCAAGCCCAAATAGAATAGAAAGCCTTTATTGTCATTGTATAGAATACCATTGAGAATACCATTGACCATAGGCAATATTTGCAAGCATAATTATGGTACAGAAGATGAGACAAACATACAAAACTAGATAAAAAACATAAAAAGGGCAAAGGGTCGTTTCAGGACAGTAATAACCATAGACCAATGATTTCAACATTAATAGTGTTGATTATTTTTGTCTTTTTCAAGCGGTGAACTACATTTAAGTTAGGATCACCTTGGATCAACTTGGAATACAGTCACTCTTGTCTCAGGCATGTCTTGAGTGGGGAAGGCTGGACCTCGGGTTCTTCACCGGGGCAACAGTCATAAGGCCATGTGTAGGAGCTGAAAGGATATGAAATTGGACCAAGTAAGAAAAATACATTGAGTAACACACGCAGCAGGCTAAAATCGTGATTGTGTTTTGACAATGAGCAAAGAGCTGTTTCCATATAATATCAATAACTACCTTCATTCTGATCTTGTGCTCTAGTTTCCATTTGAACTGTTGGGCCAAATGTAGAGAACTCAATCAATTTAAGTCAGTATTTGGTGAAAATACAGAGAAATACTCTTGATTAATATTGATTACACAATGCACTGGCGCGAAGCTAAAGCCATTTTTTTTTTTTAAGGCCACGATTACACCAGGTATAGAGTAATAATGCTAGAGGATTTTGATGAAAAAAAGTTGAGTTTTTGTATTTCTAATGGAAATAATGTTTAGCTAAATGCTTTCAAAAGAGCGCAAAAATAGCTTTCAAAAAAGGTGCCAACAATGCTAGCTTGAAAAGGCTTGCTAGCTCCAGTTTGTCAAACACCAAAAACCAAATGAAGACCACACAACTATTTTATATCATATTTGTGATGCATATTTTAACCAACATGTTGATATCTCATTAGGACGTGGACAAGGTGAATTACAGCTTTCAAAAGAGCGCCACATACGTTAGCTTTAAAAAGAGGCGCTTGCAACAATGCTAGCTAAAAGGACATAAACAAAGGTGCTTTACGGACAGCCGTTTATACATGTCGAATTAGCTCAATTGTTAGCTAACTAAACAGGCCATCGCCGAGATCAGCTAGGTCAGCTAATGTTAGCTGGTCTTACATTACATTTGCACTGGGCTATTAGTGTTAAATACTCAAAGTAGCAAATATGATATCTAACAGAACACTAACTCAAATTAGTCCCAAACAGATGCCATTTCACCTACTAACTTAAAGCATTAGCAACATTAAGCTAGAACTGCAAACATGCATGTTGAAAGTAGGACTCCATCATTACATTGCAAATACTACTAACTGAACAGGTATCCAATGCATTCAGTTCTTCTTGTTAGCTTTTATGGCGGTTGGCATCCAGTATTGCTGCATTAATACATTCAGTTAAAAATATAAAGGCATGATGAAACGCTGCTCTTGAACGCCGTCAAACCCAGATGTTCCCACAGAGAATTTGAAATCACAACGACTTTCTTCCAAGAGCACGTCACAGCAACATGCGCATGTGATTGGATATACCATCTTCTTGTTTTACAACGGGTGTACACAGCTTATTGGTGAATTACCGCCACCTTCTGCTCTGGAGTGTGTATCAGACAATAGATTTACACTCAAAAATCCCTTCACCCTAAGCTATTTTTTATCCTCCATGCTTTACACCGAGTCCTACTATAAAATCCCTATCCATGTCAGCCACCCCAGAACCCTATACCTGCATATCCATCATATCCTATATTAAAATAAATAAATAAATAAATAAATAATAATAAACCCTGCATTGGATATAATGTGTTAACGGTCCAAGCGTAAACGCACAGACAGATAGACAGATAGATATTTTACTGTAAACCAATACGTCATTTACAAACGTTCTGACAACCTACCAGTAACGTTTCAAATTAAGTAAGGATGAGGACTGGTATAACGTAATTGTTACGTTATTAAATTACATCGTATTTATGTAATTCTATAACGTTACTGCAACGTTGCAGAACAGTCTCCATGAGGACTGGTTATTTTGCGACCATAGAGCAATGTTGTCACAACGTCACCTGTTGGTAATGTTGCGACTTACCAAATTACGACCAAAGTGTAACGTCGTCATTACATAGTGTGTTTGTAGGGATAGTGCTTTTGTAAAAATCTTGAATGCTTTATGAAGATAGAGTTAATGTACATTGTTGCCAAATGTTTATTGTGATAATACATATTGAACCTGTATAAAATGTAGGCCATAAACAAATGGCTGATAATGAAAAATAACTGACTGAATAGAATTGTAGTTTGTCCTGCTTGACCATATTGTAAATATATTTACATTTGAAGCGAAGTGGTATGTAATGTTATAACTAATGATCAATATCAACGTTAATTTTTGTCAGGTTGGGTTGGGTTTTCACCAAAGTATTTATGAAAATAAAAGTATTCTTTTATCTCCTGTTTTTGTCAGCTGATCTCTTAGGAAACAGTCTTTCATTTAGCTCTATTTCAGTTCTCACAAAATATGACAATCAAATTAGGCAACCAATGGAATCGCAGAGTAGAAAATGGGTCAGTGTAAAATATGGAAGAACTTTTCTTTTAATGAAAGATGAAAAAAAGACAAGGCCTTGGCATTGGAAACATCATGCAGACATCAACTAAATTGCCTTTTTTGTTGGATTTATTCTCAGGACACACTTTCTTGTCAACTGCTTGTATAAGCTTTTGACAGGCACACGATCTTATCCTCTGTCATAAGCGCCACAAGGATGAAGACATATGAGACGTAAGGCATCGCCTTAAGATAAGGCGTTTATGAACCGCAGATAAATTTTATTTTCATTTGTTGAAAGGGATCAACTAAATCTGTGCTGTTTGAAGAGAACTCCGCCAATCTTCTCTCTGTTATCCATTTGGCTGTACAGTAATGTTTTAAAATGGTTCTGATCTCTCGCTCTCTTTCTCTCTCCCTTTGTGTCCAATCCTTCAGCTGCTAACCCATTAGCCGGGGAGCAGCATGCTTTCTCGTGTAAGAATAGCCATTTTTCCAAGCCAGAACCGCTGACAAATGTGTATTGACTCTAGGCTTGTGCATCCAACCACTATTTCACATTTTGGATACACTGGCTCATACACATAGTCAATACACATTTGACAGTACATTTTTTTTGTTCTTAATAAAACACACCCAAATTTTCTTGTTTGTGCTTCTGTTTGTGAAAAAATTAACACTTAATTTCAAGTCAAATTGTTAAATACCACAAAGATACCGTATAACGTCTGTCAGTCTCATTACAAAACCTCGGTTCATATATTGCATGTTTTATTATGTTGTATACCAGTATTTTCTTTGCCTTTTTCTCCAGTACCTTTGTTGGGTGGAGCACCAAGTTGCACTTAAAGTATGCCGATCAATTTCAGTTGGCTGAATTTCGTCATTATACCACTGCTTGGATTTTATTCCTCACATGAATGCTACTCAAAAAAGGTATGAAGCTCCCAAAATGTCCAACTTCAAAATTACTTACATTGATGCAATAAATGCTGTTCAGTTACAGATTCCACACACTGCTACATTTTCAAATGTCAGGTCATGAGACCAGTGCAAGAGTCTAACTGCTTCTCTTTCTGTTTGAAGTTTGTCAGAGCCAAAGATTTAATGGTCAGCTGTTTCACAGTCTGTATACTCTCTCTCAGAACAGTGGACTCTGATGCTTTCTGCTGTTATAAAGCATCCAAAATATTTTTCTCTCTGTTACGTTATTTACATCTATTTGTGGAAAACAAGTATGCATGAGGTGAGCACATTAGAGAGTACAATAGTTTTATGAGAAATTTATGTGAGAATATATATTACAATATGGTGATAAAATATGAGGTGAGGTATGAATATATATGTGTGTGTGTGTGTGTGTGTGTGTGTAGTATTCTGTATTTGTCATTATTTGTTGTAGCACAATTGGTATACAAATAAAAATGCTTTGTGACATTCATCAGTTGAAGTCAGCCCTTCTCCTTTTCATGAAATCACCCTGTAGCCATATTAACACAGCAATTCTGTCATAAGCGAATCATTTTGTGCCCTGTGAACCAAATAGGCAGGCATTATAGTGCTGGCAATCTGACAATTTTCACATCCCTATGAAATCCAATCGTTAATAGACACACAGAACAGTGTGGTGAGTAGTTAATAACCAAATACAACAAACTTTTTTTAATTTTATTTACCAAACCCATTGTTTTTAAACATCCCCTTTTTTGACCAATGAAATTAATGATCCACTGACAAATTGTGTACTGTATATTTATTGTCATTTATGGTGCTGTGAAAAAGTATTAGCCCCATCCTGATTTCCACAATTATTGCATATTTGTCACATTGTATGGTTATTGATTTTTAGACAAATCGTAATGTAAGGACTGGGTTCCATTTTGGTGCAATGACATCACGTCATGATCACAGGATCACAGACATTGATCACATGGACTGGGTACTTCCTTTTGCTGCCTGTAAAATGTGCCTTTTTGTCTCTCCTTAGTCCTTCTGCTCCTTGCTGCCCATCTGAAGAGAGGTGCGCAATGCTCTCTCTAAAGACACAGGCCTAAAGAAAGCTAAGGCCTGCTAGTAAAGAAACACGCAGAGAGATGCACTGGCTCTTTTGAGTTATAGCCACGACCGGCGTTTATAACTAAAAGTAAACGTTTTAGCTGTACTGCAAGTAGGCTAAGGAAACGGATCCATCAAGGGATCAATTTGTTTACTAAACTTTACACTTGCTATTGTTCTGCAACATAGCAACCAGTTAAACGTGTGTAGTCCATGTACTTTCCTCCAACCACAAGCAAAGTAACTTCCAGCTTCAGGACGAAAGAGAACCAGAATGAGGACCGACTTTTATACTGACAGAGGAAAATATTAACAGCAGGTGCTGAAGTCAGCTCCCTTGGACAAGCCAGTAAGACTGACAAATATACAGGCATCAGCTAGCTTAGGAAACTTCTTTGTTCTTTGTTTTTAAGGAATTGTCATTGATTGTACGTAATGTTTGTGTTTAGATTATATCTCTTTAAATTTAAATGTATATACGTACATTATTACTAACATTAGGTTACAGTCCGCTGTCCTTTTAACTGAAATCTGTGCACGTGATCTCTCATGCACTAACATAGTCATTCAACATATGGGGCTATATTTTAACAATCTAAGCGCACGGTCTAAAGCACATGGCGCAAGTGCATTTAAGGCGTGTCCCAGATTGCTAGTTCAACGGCAGATAATCTGAGTGCAAAGTAAGGCGCATGATTCAAAGGGGTTGTACTTAGTCTCTTAATTAATCATAGGTGTGTTTAGGGCATAATATAAAATAAACCAATTAGAGTGGCATCTCCCATTCCCTTTAAAAGCCAGGTGCGCTTGCACCTTGGCGGATTGATAATATAATGGCGGATTTGCCAAGTAGTAGGAAAGAACGCTTCTCTGCAGAATTTTTAAAAAATATTGCGCCTTGTGCAATATTTCAACTACATAAACATGGATGAGATTAAGCTAACAACAGAAGTAGAGAAATACAGAGAATTATATGATCCCCAAAATACTTTTTATAAAAACAGTGTACGCAAAGAAGATATATGGAATCAGATTGCCAGGTGATTGTAATCAAATAGCAGGTGATTATCATTAAATGACAATCGTGGCCAATGAGCTATGGAACTGCGCCATATTGTATGGGAAAACACGTCATAATAATAGCCTACTATGAATAGGTTCTGAGATTATTCACTTTATGAACAACAAACAAACCATCGCGGTGCTTGAATTGCTTCCAAAGCTAATGTTAAATTTTATATGAAACATCCCTTTTCCAATAGCCTAGCACAACATATTTGGTAGCTACTACCAATTCATTTGGATGTCTATGTTACTTTCACATGGTACCTCAGTTTAGACTCTACATTAGTTTAAAAATTTAGCCGTGAAAGTCGGTAATGATGGCGGGGTTTGCTGAACATTCGTTACTTGGGTGGGATAACGAGTAGAATCTATAACGTTAGGCAACACTGATAATGTTGTTATACTTGGGAAGAAGACATAACTTTAGTAACATGGATTGAATTTACCCATGATGAAGCGAAACTCGCCAACAAATGTCGAAATCCTGAGATTACGGTAGCTAGCAACCTAAAATCCGCTTGGCGCAAGGCGGGAAAAAATAGAGCCAAGGCGGAAAAGATAGATTCATGTCCGCGGCCAGGCATGGGCTGTGTGAATAGACTCATTCATTAACATGGGTGCGCGTCCGCGCCCCCTCAGATCCACGTCCGGTGTGAAACAGGCGTCAGATGGGCGCAAGTACATTTGCTATTAAAACAACGTGGACGCTGGATGGGAAAATGACAACTGCGTCGGTCTGAAACTAGCAAAGACACTTGCGTTGCACTTGGCACCGCTTTGCGCTGGGTGTAAAATAGAGCCCATGTTGTATATTTAAAATTCAAAGGTACGTTGAAATTAGCAAGACGTAGCTAACTTCAGTAGCTTTTATTCATGCCGTTCCCCTGAATTCCAGGTCAGCTTTTAGCAGCACATGCTATGAGACTGATTATACTTTTTTGAGGATTATAAAAACGGACACGTTAATTTTGTATCCTTACTGTTCTACAATTTGTGTTTCTCCCTACAGTAATACTAGATAAAAGGAACCCGAGTACACACAAAACACATTTTCAAAATTTTTATTTCATTTATTTAATGAACAAACTTATGACACCCATATCACCCATGTTAAAAAAGTAATTGCCCCCTTAAACTTAATAACTGGTTGCACCACCTTTAGCCACAATAACTGCGATCAAACGCTTCCTATAATTTTATATCAGTCTTTCACCTCGCTGTGAATGAATTTTATCCTACTCTTCTTTGCAGAACTGCTTTGATTCAGACTAATTGGTAGGTTTCTGATCATATACTGCTCGTTTCAGGTCCTGCCACAGCATCTCTATTCTGTTCAAGTCAGGATTTTGACTAGGCCACTCCAAAACTTTCTTTTCAGCCATTCAGATGGGGACTTTTAGGTTTTGGATCATTGCCTTTCTGCATAACTCAATTATGCTTAAGCTTCAGCTCATGGACAGGTGACCGGACATTCTCCTTAAGAATTTTATGGTACAGAGCTGAATTCATGGTTCTCTCAATAATGGCCAGGCATCCAGGTCTTAAGGCAGCAAAGCATTCCCACTCCATCACACTATCACCACCATGTTTGACTGCTGGAATGGTGTTCTTACTGTGAAATGCTATATTTGCTTTATGCCAGACAGAATGGGAACCATTTGTCCAAATGTACCACTTTTGACTTATCTGTCCATAGAACATTATACCAAAAGGCTGGGGGATCATCCACGTGCTTTTCTGCAAATATGAGACAAGCACTAATGTTTCTCTTAGCAGTGGTTTCTGCCTTGCTATGCTTGCATGAATCCCATTTTTGTCTAGTCTCTTTCTTATTGTGGAGTCATAAACACTGAGGCTAGCAAGGCTTGCAGTTTTTTTGGATGTTCTTCTGGGATCATTTGTGACTTTGTGGAGAGTTGTTGCTGGGATCAACTCATGGAGAAATTTTGTCAGGCTGGCCACTCCTGGGAAGATTCACCACAGTTTAAAGTGTTCTCCATTTGGAGATAATGGGTCTCATTGTGGTTCAGTGGAGTCCCAGAGCTTTAGAAATGGCTTTGTACCCTTTCCAGACTGATATATTCCAACATTTTTTATTCTGGAATTAATTTTGATCTGGTACAGTGTGCTTGTCAAAACATAGTGGTGGCTACTTCATTGTGGTGACTATGGTATAATTCAATATTATGACTGAGGTTTAGAGTCAACAGGACTGGCTGCAGTCAAGCCTGGCTGTGTTCAGCTGAATTTAATTATCTATTAAATTTGGTTAATTGGTTTATTGATTAAATAAGGGCACAATTACTTTTTCATATGGGTGTTTGATAACTCTTTTCATCAAAAGAAAAATGGAGGAAATGCACAAATATACACAAACACACTTTGAAGAAGATGACATAAGTCAATAAATGGGAAGAGTTGAACAACCAAAGGTCAGATAGATGCCAGTGTAATGGTCTCTACATACAAAATAAAGTGTAATTGTTATTTGGTACTTGCACTACATTGCCATCCATGTTTGTTCTTTGTTTTTGAGGGAGGTTTGTATTACAGGTATTATTATTTCAATATGTTTGCCTTAATAACAAAAGGCAAAATGCAATTATATCACTTATACACTTCAACCTTCACACACCCGGCGCACATACAAGCACACACACACATGCATGCTAAAAACGTACTGTGGGAAAATAACAAAATTACCCTCTGGCCTGAGCATACAGAGTATGTTTATTCACCACTTCCCCTGAATGACGGAATGCAGGAAACAGCTCCAATTCAGAAAGCCATGCACCTGGACTTCATGATATTTGTGCCTTTCAAGGAATTCATTCAACCTTGAGGAGACCTTGATAAGACTCTTTCTGAATGCCATCCCACACACCTGCCTCATCCCCTTCTCTCCACAGATAACAACTCAAACTTATCTTTAAATCCCACCCATAAAAAGAAAAGCAGACGAAAGACTGGGTAGTGTAGGGGTGGGGAGGTGAAATATCAGGGAAGGTGATGGATTCCCGCTTAAATTCCCTGTGTACGTTTCTTGTTGCGGAAGACAGATTCCCAAATGTGATATTTTTCTGAGCCGTCGGCTCGGATGGAAATTGTTGTTGGGGGAACGACGCGGAAAGTCACAGCGGGGAGAGTGCCAGAGGACACGCGGCTGAGGCGGAAGATGAATAATGTATAGCCGTGAGTCAGGTAGTAGTCTCAACCTGAGAGGTAATGAATACAAAACATACCTTATCTCACGCTTTTACATCTCTAACTTTTTACTGGGATCGCATTTGGGTGCCTTGGGATGAAAAGGAGAACAAAATATTCCCAGTAGATAATAGTTCAAAAAAATTGATATAACTAAACACACTCTTTACTCACTTTAAATGCTGTTCAGATCTAGTCACTGTGAATCCGGTAAATATAACCAACTCACCAGAAGTACAATAAAATTAGGAAGCAAGAAGCAGGCGCCTACTGAACCAGGCACCTCCTGGTGCATATGCAAACTGATTGAAATTTGGATTGAAAAATCCATAAGAAAAGATCTGTTCTGGCTACCTTCACTTTTCTTTGCCTCAGTATCTTTTCAGATGGAGAGGAACTGTAGATGAACAGTTCACTATGAGGAACTGACTATCTTTTCTCATAGTCAGTGTTATTATTTGGCAATAGAATACAGACAGATAAATTACATGACTATGTTGCACCATTCTATTTAAAGTTTATTATTTTAGCACTATAGTTTTAGCTCAGTTTATCGGACACCATTGCATTTTCTCAGTGTTTACTAGGGCTGCCAACATTGGATTTTAATATCCATGCATCCATCCATTATCTATACCTGCTTATCCTAGGCAGGGTCACGGGGGGTGCTGAAGCCTATCCCAGTGTGCATTGGGTGAGTGGCAGGAATACACCCTGGACAGGTCACCGATCTGTCACACACTCATACCTATAGGTAATTTAGTGTCTCCAATTAGCCTACTTACATGTCTTTGGACTGTGGGAGGAAACATTGTCAGAATCTGTCCAGCTTGTAAAACGTGGCTGTGTTAATGTTGTGTTGTGTCCACAAGACGGCAAACCAATACAACGAGAGACATAACTACCAAAAGCACATTTTATTTGAACATAAACAAATGCAGTCAAGTTGAAAAAAAAAATGTTAACATGACATAACATACATTTTTTTAAATATAATCAGGTGTTGACATAAGTGATATGAGAGGATGCATGCACAGCTAAAATGCTTTTTATGCTAAAACAGATTTAAATGCTTGCCAATTTCATGTCACAAACAAACATGTACCTATAAATAGATACATAAGGGAGAGTCAGTATAAATGTAATAGTTTTTGGATTTTGCTCATTTAGTGAGAAATTTAGCCTAGCACTATAAAATTTAACTTCAAACTGCTTTGACATGTCAGTATTCATTTCAATTATGTTCATAACTTAATAGAGTGCAATGCAATATAAACCAAAATAGACTGTATAGAATGCAGTCTGACATAACATTCATACTACCTAGTTGATATCCTTGTAACAGAGGGGTGGAATAATTGTTACAGCAAATGAAAATGCACTATAATGGGCGTATTGGGTTTTTTTCATACACATACTAATGTTAATCCAGGAAACACATTTTCAGTGGTAACTTGAGACCAGTCATATCCACAGATTATGAAGCATTGGGCTTAATTTATGAAAAAAGCCTGTACGCAAACATTGACACACAAGCTGCTTTGTAACTTACCACAAAGTGAGTTGTGGTCATGTCCAATTGGATAAGGAAAGCTACTTTTGTTCATTTCTTAATACCCAGAAAAGCTTATTCAAAACATGTAGCCCACCATACAGATGAATCTGGTCTGTGCTTATTATGATTGCCTGTGACCAGGTGGCTGTTTCTTTTCTCTGAATCACTTGGGGCATCCAAAAGATGATGCTATGTCAATGCAGAAAGCAAATTAGCTGAACACATTTAACATTAAACACTTGATGAAATTAAAAAGTACAATCAATTTTTATAAGAAATCATTTTAAAATTCCTAATTTGAAATAAGCCATCACCATGACCTCCCTGGGTGACAACCTTGTCTTCAGTTTTTTTTTAAAAAGCACGTTGTTTGTTATAGCAATTCAGAGGCGGCATAATTGTGACAGCTGTTATACATTTATACAGATGGGGACATAGTGTGTTTTTGGTCACCCAGCAAACATTTACCGCTAAAACAGACTCAGAAAACCATCCTAACTTTTCAGGGACAGATGACTGCTTAAAATGATGTGTGATTTGATTTATTGTAGATAAAATAGTGCATTATCTCCGAAAATGACTTCTGGAACAGATTTTTACTTAGTTTGGTCAAAAACAGTTTTTTCGAAATATTTCCTGCAAAGGTTGTCAGGGTTTCCCCCAGAAAAGTTGTTAGGCCCGGTGGCAAGTATCTTTTGACGGGGGCCGGCGCCCCGGCGCGGGCCGACGGCCGGGTGTCTTTTTTGATGGGGGCCCAGCGTGGGCCAGCGACAGACTGATGGCAGCATTAAGGTAGGGCCTGATAGTTTATGTGATAACAGAATCACGGACGGAATCGCAGAATTGAGAATTTAAAAAAAGCTGTAACACAGATTCCATAGGGCCCTACATTAAGTCAATGCTAAAAGCTGACTGGAGATTTGAAAATACTACGTAATGTGAATGTTGTTATAAATAAGTCATTTATTCAACACACATTTTTTAAAAATCAACAACTATTTACAGCATAGCATAGTCTTACAAAGAATCTGACAACAATGTACAGACTTGGAATGCTGTGTTTCCAACAACAACAAAAGAAATTAAATTAAAATAAATAATATCAAAGTTTTTGCACTCTACAAAAAAACTTGAAAAAAGTCCTGACTGGCTACTGATTCTTACAGCCTTGGAATGCTGGGCACATTTCAACAACAACAAAATAAATTAAAATAAATAATATCAAAGTTTTTGAACTCCACAAAAAACTTGTATTCAAGTCCTGATTGGCTACTGAATCTTACAACAAGCTTGGAATGCTGGGCACATTTAAATAGGGATGGGAATCGCTTTCATTTCATTATTTTTGAAAGCATCTTAGCTGTACAGCATTTTTTTACAGGTGCCTAAGACTTTTGCACAGTACTGTTTATATGCATTTCTACATGTTAAAACATAGCAATACAATAAATAAAACTGACCACTGACACTGAAGAAAAATTGACATGATTTTACCAACAAAGAACAACAATAAAATGGACACATGAGGATTATCTTATCCAACTCTCATAACACGATACATCTTTTAAAAAAAAAAGACTGATGCTGATCAAGGATCAGAGGCCGGGAAGCAGAACCCATGTACGATCCAATACAGCTACCGGGAGTATCTGTTTGACTGTTAACACGCTAACATCAGGGTCGTCACAAAGGAATCACTGTGTTTTGCATGAACACACTCAAAGATCCATAAGGTATCCTTCCATATCAGTGTGCCCAGTTTTATATACATGCTGGGTTGTTAGAAGAGGGTCAAAGGCATAGCGACATAGCTCAGGAGGTAAGAGCGGTTGTCTGACAGTCGGAGGGTTGCCGGTTTGATCCCCCGCCCTGGGCGTGTCGTAGTGTCCATGAGCAAAACACCTAACCCCTGATTTCTCCCAATTAACTGATTGGTACCTTGCATGGCAGCCTTCAACGTTGGCATGTGAGTGAATGGGTGAATGAGAGGCATCAATTGTAAAGCGCTTTGGATAAATGCAGTCCATTTACCATTTAGATGAAGGGACCAGTCACTTAATTATACATCGGTTGACCAGAAAAAAGTTAATGGTGACTGGACACATCAAGATTACATTGATATGTATGACTATTTTAATCTATTTCTTACTAAATGTCAGTATTTTTTTAAGGACTTTGTATGTACTGTCCAAAAAACCTCAAATTTCTAATGTACTAAAATATGCACAGGCACCACAAAATGCTATAAAATGAATACCCACTGTGCTTTTAGTTAGCAAAAAAAGCCTGGGAACTTTTATTGATCCTGGTTCATTATTCTTTTTCAGAAGGTACTGTAGGCTTCATTTTTACAAATCAAAGAGCATTTTTGTTCTGCCTTCTTGAAACCCATGAGCTCCACGGGACCCTGATAGACTTTGATTGTGCATTTTGATCATCTGAGTCAGAATTCAGATGGAGGCTATATTTTTTCTCTCCAAACTTTCAGGGATGATGTTTTATTCAACATTCTGAGCCACAACTAATATTGAAGGCCTTTTCAACTTTTCAACAAAAATTTTCAAGGTTCTGTTGAAATTGTATTTGTAGTGGGTGATGATTGAAGAGAACCAGATGTAGCTGATATTTGGGCTTACACAAGCCATAAAATTAACTGCTTTAGTAACAGCGGCACAGAAAAAACGTAAACCTGCCATTATTAAATTATTCAGACAAATCAACATTTGAAAACCACTAGATTGACAGATTGATTTCAGCTAAGACACTGGCCAAGTGAATTAACTGAGAATAGTGATCGTTTTATAGAAAACCAAAGTTTCTTTGGATGAAAAATCAGGATTTCAATTTCTTTTTATCATCTGAAGCTGCCTCGAAGAGCTGTGGGATCAAATTAGCATGTTTATCAGTGAGTTTGAAACTCAGAATGAATATGTATAACCACATTACTTGGAATAAAACAAGTCCAGCTGGTCATCAAGGTCCACCCCTAGGTTCTTTGCAAAGTGATGGAGACAATGGTGGAGAGCTCTCGTAGTAGGAAGATCTTATGAGGGATGAAGAGTATATTAATTTTGTGGAGCTTGATCTTCGAGTGATGCCTACCTATCCATGTTGAGATGTCAGCCAGGCAGGCATATATTCTCTAATCAACCTGTATGGCAGAGGCAGGAAAATAGAAGAGTTGTGTATCATCAACATAACATTGATAAGAGAAGCCATGCAAATTAATGACTGAGCCAAGATATTTGGTGTCCAGTAAAAGGAAAACAGCAGAGGTCCCAGAAAGTGACCTATCTGCAAGATACGTAGGAAGCAAACCAAGTGAGAGCAGTCCCAGAAATTCCCATCTCAGCCGGTGTGGAGATGAGTAGTAGTGCTGGACCGTGTCAATTGCTGCGGACAGGTCTATTAGGATCAGGACACAGGAGAGGGATGAGGCTCTTCCAGGGGAAAATGCCTCCATCCAGGAGGGCAATCTTTGTTGAGCGCCTGGTTTGAAAGCCAGACTGGTGAGGGTCAAGCAGGTTGTTTTCATAGAGAAAAGATTATAGCTGATTAAACACTGCTCATTCAAGTGTTTTGGGCAGAAAAGGTAAAAACAATACAGGTCAATAGTTCTTGACATCAGAGGGGTCTAAGGTAGGTTTCTTAAAGGGTGGGGTAACATGAACCATCTTAAAGTCATAGGGAACATGGCCACAGGCATTACGGGAGGCATTAGTGATGGAGGACAGGTAAGGAAGGAACTCACCGGATATAGACAGGAGGACTGTAGATGGGATTGGGTCTAGCATATAGGTGCACGATGAGTGGTCATGAGTTGGATTACATTGGGGTCCTCCAGCATCTTGAAGGAGGTCAGTGGAGCAGCGGGTTTGTCCTGCGGAGTAGTGGTCATCATTGGGTGAGTGAAGGAGTTCCGGATTCTAGCCACCTTCCCCTCAAAGTAGACCAGAAAGCCATCTGCAGAAAGGAAAGAGGGAGAGCGGGGTGGAGAGGAAATGAGGAGAGAACAGAAGGTAGAGAACTGTTTGTGTGGATTAGAGACATATGCACTGATCTTAGACTGGAAAATAATTAAGTGATATCAGAAGTGAAGGCTGCCAGCAAGGTGTGGTATGAGGTCATGTCGTCGGAGGATCTGGATTTCCTCTACTTCCTCTCCGCAGCCTGCAGCAAGGTTCTACAGAGTGTAGAGATATCTGTCCTTAACTTTACCTCACAATGTACTTTATAGTATTTTTTTTAAGTTAGTGCTGTGTAAAATGTTTATTGAATCTAGACACATGTTGTACTTTGGGGTCAATATTTTCTTCTGGAAAATTCATTTGAGCATCAGCTTCAACATTGAATCCTTCTCTGCCCATCCATTTCTTTACTGAGTGACCTGTCCACAATACAGTCCTTTTACTTAACTGGAAAGACAGAATAAAACTAATGGAACTCAGGAGAATGCATAGCTCTGCCAGCACTATGCAGTTGTCATGATATGTCAGTTCCACTTGTCAGATATTCACCAAAAGTTCATAATTTCTTCCATGCCCCATTACCAACCCATTACCATTTATTTGATTGGGCCAACAATGTAGGGTTTGCCACTTATGTCTTTTAAAAGTCACAGAGTTCCAAGGCGTTATGTGAATCTGTTTGGAAATATTCTGCCTTTTTTTGAAAAGCCATGCTCACTGTCAAGCCCCCCCCCCCCCCCCCCCCCCCCCCTTTGGACAATCATATCGAAAAGTGTATCAGTTCTTCCGTGCCCCATGAACAATGTTACCACAAAGGTTTGTGGTATTACATGGATCCGTTTGGAAGTTACATGCCTTGTTGTGGAAAGCCACACCCATGACGACGCCTCCTTTCCCTAAGTGATGGGATGAAAGTATAACCCCTCATCTCTTGGTGCAGGAAATACATAAATAAATACTTTTACCATAGCAAAACTAGTTCAGTACCACATTCACTTAATGATAGAAATTCCAGTTCAGCACAGCAAGAAGCTAATTATTTTAGAAATATTTGTTTTCACCACCTGGTGAATACTGTAAATCTTGTACTTGATATCCACTATGTTTGTAGGAAATCAGTTCTCAAATTTTTAACATGTCTTCTGTTCCTCTGTATACTGACTGAACAAAATTTATTTTTTGAAGATGTGGAACTTGAATTATGTATTGTGAGCATAATTCACAGTGACTGGCTGAGAGTATACGCTTCACATCCAGATGGAATATTTGAAGACATTATGAGAACATCCGTTTTTGACATGCCCTTTGGTTTATTTATTGCTGGTGGAGCATACTACTTATCTTTTTCAAAAAACTATGTATTAAAAAACTTTTTAAAGTAGACTAAAATCTGTGTGTGTGCATATGGGTGACTACTCATTTGTATGTGTTTCTTTGTGCACATGCATGGAACCCCCACCCCCAACAACACTTTGCAATGGAATGAGGAGCCAAGCTCATGGACAACCATTTCAAAGCACTAACATGAGAAACATTGTGACATCAATTTGACTACGTGGTATGCTGGAAGACAAGTTGCGAGAACGTTCACTATTGGTGGCTGAAGTTGGGAAGCTGAAAACATATAATGCAATTCCTGTTAAATCCCTGCCGTGGGTGTCGAATCATGAAAGTCTTCATTTCAATTTATCTGCTGATTATCTGCTGCAGCCACACCCAGAATGAGTGCCAGTCTATTAAACTGACAAGCTGCTCATTAAGCTCACAAGCTGAGGCAGTACCACTCAATGAGAAAAACAGGAAACTGTAAATATGCACTCATTCTTTTATGAATATTTAATTTCCACAGTTTGATGCCTATTGACCCAAAACTGACCCTACAGACCAACTTCTAAACTAATCTTGGATTTTTTTTTGTTTAATTGTAAATTTTGGTTTCAATTTTTTTTTTTAAATTTATTTATTTATTTTATTCATTTATTTTTCAAGGATGATGTACAATATTTAAATAGGGAATTTTTTTGAACTATACCAGATGTATCTTGTAATTAAACAACACATTTTCATGATGATTAGAATTACGTGAATCATTATGGGCCCTATTTAGAGGAATTTCATTTACACTGCATTCCTAGAATATCTGGCTCATCTAAATACAGATCAGCCTTTAATCATGAGAAGCTATTAAGACTACTCAAGACACTGAGGCACGTTTGCAGAAAAAAAAAAAAACACATTACCATAAGTTGTCATCATAAATCAGAAACATAAAAAAACATTTATATATATATATAAAAAATAAAAAAAATAAAAACATTTGACCAATGTTATCAGAACACATTATTTTGGTTTAGCTAAATACAAGTTACAAATTAGCACACTAAAAAAATGGCAGACAACATAATGTTTTTTTTGTTTTTTTTTTAAAATGCAGATGTGATAGCAGTACTAGTTAAAAAAATGTAAAAGTTTAAAAAACTTAGAACAGACAGGGTGATTCTGCTCAATAATCCAGTGAGCTGAAGTAGAGAACTAGTTGTGAGCGAAAAGCTAGGAAAATAAGGGGACCCATCAAACAAATAATTTGTTATTTTCAAGTGACTGCTCTCTGACTGGCCTACACTGATGAGGTTAGGTAGCCAAAGGTAGCTAGCAACAAAATGTTTTTTTAGCTGCTTGTGATTGTTTCATTACTGATGATTGCTTAGCTAGAAAGCTGACTGAAATAATGTCTTTTCAAAATGAACATCATTCATGTTCATGATATCAATAAGGTCACAACTATGTTCATAAACTATCCAAATTTGAAAATGATGCATTCTCTATTAAAATAGCAAGTAAAGCTGAAATTGTCATTGGTACAAACCCTTAATATCTCCCTTGCTTACCAGCTATTGTAATTACATAATGTTAAATGTGCTTTCTTCAAAGTCATAGTGACCATTTTAGTAATTTAATTAAAGACTTATATTAAGCACTTAAGTGCTACAACACACCAAAACCCGCCATACACAAGCTCTAGGACTAATGGTTGTGTAACAATGGATTAAATTGTCAAATTAAATGCGTTTCACAACTGTGACCTCTGAACCTATTCTAACCCAATCAGGCAGAATGATGAGGTATCTTTCAGTGACAAAGATGTAAACAAAGGTCAACTTGGATTAATATGTCTCAAGTTGTGGGAGTGTACAACATAGTGCAATTGCTACTACTTCAGTGTATGCAACACAGGATATACCAATTCAAGATACATAAACCAAAAATGTCCTCTGCTTGAGAAAATAAACTACATTAATTCTTGGTTCCTGGTTTAATATGCTCATATTTGGCCTCCCTTGACCTTTGCCTTGTCTCACAGATTGAAGTATATTTTATTTTTATAGTGTTTTATTGTAATTAATTTAGCAAAATAAGAATTCAAATATTAATTTACCTTTACAGTGGATCCAAGAGGACAGATGTCATAAGTCATTGGCTCAAACTGGAAGGCATCTGCTTTACTTCTATTAACCTTTGTGTTTTTTGTTCCCTATTTAGTGGGGTATCCACATTTCATGTCAGTAGGACATCATTAATGATGCATAGCAAAGAGTAGCACATTAATTCTTCCAAAAAAAGAAAGAAAAAAATGTTCTTGCTCTAAAAGGTGTCTCCGAAATTTTGCCACCCAATACATGTGAGGATCCACTGTGGTGACAAACGCAATGGCAGGACCGACAGCAGGGGACCACAAACACAGAGGGCCTAGCATCCCCATCGGATATGTTGAAGGTGCTCCTCTCTAAGCCCAGTATGCCCCATTTTTTAAACTACCCATTGCGCAGGCAGTAGACTGAGGGAACTGAGGTGGAAAGGGAAAAAGGTAACGTCCAAAAAGCCGAGCACACACACACACACACACACACACACACACATTAAGATTAATGAAAAGATGGGTAAAGAAAATGGATACTATGCTCCCTGCTTCCTGTCATCATTGTTTTTCATTAAAATAGGAGACTGTACTGCTGATGGCAAGAGACCCTGTGGACACCACAGTAATGGGAATCCCTGATGGTATTGGTGGGTTTCTGCCAGCCAGGGACAACTTTTATAGCAACACACACCAAAGAAAAAGAGCCTGTCCTGACATCTCACTTTGGCTGCTCTGCGTTTGATCGGACCCAGACCATCCCAGACTGCTCCGCAGGGAGCCTGAGTCAGACTGAACTGCTTGTAAAAGCTTGTGTCAGCCTGGTACTTTTAATTAAAAAGAGAAGCTGCAGTGCTAAAGTGTTTATTAAGGGGAATCCACAGAGGCTTCTTTTTATTCCTGACACCACCACCACCCCCCACTCCTCCCCCCCCCCCCCCCCCGCATCACCACCATCTACGACTCCCTGGGCTATGTGCATGGTGCAGTTTCTCAAATACAATAAAATAACAGGCCATTAACAGACTCGACTCTCAGCACACAGCACTTTACCACCACAACCCAAGTTGCTTCTCTCCTTAAGGCAGGGGGAGAGTTGCAGGTTCTCAAAGGCATCATCCAGACAAGACAACATCCACATGGCATTGGGGTGACAGCTTAATGTGAGCTGAATCTCCATCCTTGCATCACAACTACAGTAGGAGAAACGTTTGCCAGTCGGCTGTTTACTGGAAAGGCCTGCAATGCGGAGGCTTGCTGAGGAAACACTTTCCCCCCAGATACTTTGAAATACATTTGCATTCATCCCACATGCACTTTCAAAAGCACCATCTTAGGGACAGTGTCATTAGTATATTACTGACATACACACTTATCATGAATATTACATTTTTTAAATATTTTGTGATCATGTGATGTGTTTTTGTCTCACGAGGAAGCTGAGAGGCCTTGCTGCTACCTGGCTGTCTTATGGTCACCCAATAAATAACAGTGGTGACGTTTTTCCAGAAGTATTTAATGTGGTCTCACATGGCATGGTTGTTTACTACCGCATCTGCTATAATTAAAGAGAAAATGACGAAAAGAAAGGCAATACACCACACTGTGGCGATGACCGTTATTGCATTCGACAAATATCGTCTTGATATATTCTGCATTAGGTACGTCCTCCAAAGCTAATCTAACACCATCTGGAAGTGCTCGATATCAAAGAGACCGATAAGCAACAGGCATGTTATTGTTTTTTTTGGAGGGTATATTGGTAGGTAGCCTAAATAAGTTAAAATACTGTATGTGGGTCATGCTATCTGCAGAGACAAAATACTGCCAATTTTTTCCACTCTTGAGGGAATCGCTTAGTTCAGTTTTGTTTAAGTCATGGCATTGTTGTGAATTGATGATGGAATCCTGCGTTATAATTTTTTGTTTTGTTTGAGCTATAGTTTATACAGAGTCATTTTACTGCTGTGAACAGGATCACTGGCATTGTTATGATCTTTTCTGGTTTTATTTTGTTTAATAAAACTTCAAGATACCGTTGTCATTATTAGCTATAATATAGTGCATTTAAGCTATTTAGCTACAGGTTTAATGGGAAATTATAAGTGGCCCATAATAAATGTTTAGGCAATGTTTTATAATTCTGCACCTCCTGCAAAAAATGTCTTATGAGAAACATCTGATTAGTATATCCTTATCCTCGTCTTCCATTGCAGTAGTAGACTACAGAAATTGGCAGTACGCCCTGCATAAAGTGCACAACTCTTAAAGGGAAAGAAAAGAGGTCATTTGATTGGCTATGAATGAATCCAACTCAAATAAACTGACTGGCAATATATTCAGCATAATCCAGCCTATTTTCCACCTGCACCACCCCTTTTTTAGCTGTAGGTAGGGTTTCCAGATATTAATGTTACGTTTTCAAACTGTAATCCAACTGTGAGATGTTCAAACAGGCTAACTTAGCGTTTGACTGTTAGATTTTGCTAACGCACTACTATAATATGCTGTGTGCATATATATATATTTTTTTTTTTTTTTTTCTTTTTAATCCTGAGCATTTTTATCACAAATCAGGTTATGCACATCTGACACTGAACACAATGCTTACAATATCCTTTTGAGGGCAAGCTTCAATATTAGTTCTTGGCAGTAGCCCTCTATGTCTATAAAGCAGTAATTGTTCAGGGGACTGCTGACAAATAAATGGGAGGAACTTTGCCAATAACCTTTTCTTCATTGATCACTCATTTAAAAAGTAAAAAGGTGACATTTTCTTGCAACTCAGGGATGCGCAAGTACCTAGGAGATGCATTGACACACTTATTAGATGGATGACCGCATTTTCTAGGCTGAAATAATAAAAAAATGCAGGAGTTTATCTTAACCACCCCACAATCTCCCACCCTCAAATTACTTTATGCTAAATGTGAGATGTGAATTACTTGTGAATTACTTGTGTATTATTTGTGTTTATTACAGGTTGTGGTGCAAAGGGAAACATTTGCAAAGGTAGTTTTATTTGGGAGTACTGGGGCATTCTACATAGCAAAAACAAATGGGATGTGAAAAATCCTGACTCTGTGATTCAAAACGTATGCCTAAAATGTCTATCACAGGGGAGTTGATTACTGGTGAATAGCTCAACATTCTGTAAATACATTACAGACCTGTTAGATCTTAAGGGAATTTGCTACACATTAATTCTTTGGTATTCTTCAAAGGAAACTTTGATTGCATACTTCTTTGTACGCTAATGCTTATGCATCCAGCATATCACTGATGCATGGGCTGGCATTTTACTACAAATTGGCACCACAGTGCTTCAACTATGGGTGTGGTATTGTCGAAATGATGCCAGCTAATTCAAAGACAAAGCTGAAGTTCTAAAACATGAGCCCGCACAATACAGTTAAGCTTGACAGTAAATATTTGGTAGGTGAGGAGTGTACAGTTATGCTGTTTATTTTTTTTGCAGCAGGTCCAATACATCTCATCCACAGTTTGTGTGCTGATCGAGGTATGACCACTACGCCTTTTTATTGTTATATCAATTATCAGTCTTAAGAAGTGCCACCTGTATAACCCTTTAAATGGAAACACCCATTAGAGGGGCAGTTCACATGTTCAGGAAGTTCCTTTACATGACATGGCAAGTCTGCCTCTTTTCAATTTGAGACATTACTGTGCACTCCCTGCATGTTTTATGGATTCAGCAATTAAGATCGCACCATCTGAATGAGAAATCAATACTGCTGCACATACATTATGAATGCCTTTGAAGAGTTGAAATATTACATAATGTCATTCATGTTCTGATGTTGCATTGCAATTACATTTTTTAAACCATTTATAGGCTTGATTGTCGTGGGATAATATATGATGGTAATATTCATTACTGCAGTTTAATTGCTGTTTTATTATAAATGCAGTTTAAATGTTAGTACATTACAAATTTGAAAACATAAAGGTTGTACATGCATCGTATTATTATGTCTATGGCTACCAATTGTGCTTATCACTTGTTGACTGTAAAACAGTTGACAACCCAGTATAAAGTATCTTTGTCTTTATATTAAGTACCCTGATGTTTCTTGTGCTATTGTTATAGCTGTAGGAAGATTTGTTAAGTGATAAGCAAGTTTTATGTGTGAACTATTTTATTCCATCTTCATTATTAATGTTTCAAAAGAAGATGGATCATTGGGACAAAATCAGATGTGAACAATACCCCCATCTTCATTTATTTATTTATTTTGTAGATATAAAGGAAGGTGAATAATAACTTATAACTACAGAAGAGTTTACCCTCTGTAGCCCACGTACGCAAAGAAAAAGAAAGTCCATCCCCTTTTTCCCTCTCTCCCCCCCTTCCCTCCAAATATAGTTCTGAAAGGTGTACTGGCTTATGAAGGCTAATAGTAATATTGTTTTCAAGTCCCTGCAGAAATATTGTCTGAAAACTACATTTACAAAGATTCCTCATGTTTATCTTCTGTTCTTATTTTATTGTTGTAGATGATCCAATCTGCCACAGAATGACACAATACCCAAAGCTCCAGCTGAATCCATGGAGCAGGTAGGTTAATCCTAATACCTTTTGAATAATACAGGGCTGTACACAAGTTTTTTTGCCGGGAGCACAGGTGCTTGGCAAAAAACCATTGTAGCACAAACCTCAAGGACAAGTTCTATGAGAAAAAAAAGACTGTATGGCAATCAATAAACAGGAATGTGCTGGTATGCCTATTGTGTGTGTTTGTGTGTGTGACTCTGTGTGTGCGTGCGTGCATGTCTATGTGTGTGTGTGTGCGTGCCTTCACGTGTGTGTGTGTGTGTGTGTGTGTGTGTGTGTGAGAGAGAGTGAGTGCTCCTGTGAGCAGTCCAATAGTAAAATATCTGACAAATCAATGAATCAAACATCTTGATGTCAGAGCAGTACTGTATTTGTAGACAATCAGTATTTCATGTCAATCTGTCATCAGGCAGTAATGAAAGCAATGAGCAGAACAAATCATGGCGGTAATTGGTTGTCATTTATTCTGAAACAATAATGCACCAATTACTGTAGAGTTTGCTCTGTGGCAGTAGGCTCATTTAAAAACACATTACATGCATAACATTTTTCTCTCTTTTTACCTGTCCCTGGTAAAAAGATTCAAACTTGCAATATCTGCTGACTGTTGCCCTGTTCTGCACCTGGAGGGTTTCAAAGCAAATCCGGCTGAATCGTGCAGAATCGGCATGTTGTGTGATATAGGCTGAATGAAATAGAAACCGCAACTAAAATATTTGAATGGATAGCGAGGGAGAAATATAAAAACACTGACAAGTGCCTTTAAATATCCTGCCATTTCATCTCTATATTTTGTTGCTCGTTTATTCATTTTCTTCATGAGTATTTATCCATGTGCTATGTCTTAAAACTTCAAACAATTTAAATAATTAAATAATTTTTACTGTCCTGTGCATTTCCCTTTGAATGTGTGCAATGATATAAGGAATCATAAACATATTTAGAATACACACATTAGCTATATATAAAAACAAATTAATGCCAATGCTTTTAACATTGTAACAATGTCTTTGCCATTTCCAAACAAACAAATGAATGAATTAGCAAGTGAATACATAAAAAAAACATCATATACAGCAAATACAGTAGAGCTTGACATGGTTTGAAATGTTGACATAGTTTGATATATCAGTGCTTTCTTGCTCAGACCATAATGAATGATCAAAATTCTTGAGTCTAGTTCCTTTTCCTTCTCTCCATGTCCCACTACATCTTATTTGAATAGAGTATGGCTAGTGCTGTGGGAAGATACATTTTAACTGCATTTCCTAGTCTAATTTATATTTACAAGTACACGCCCAAAGATCCAATAAATACCCCAAGAGCAGTTTGCCAAATGTAAAAGTACCCAACTACAGGAAAGTACCCAACATGCATCACCGCTGGAGAGCCAGAATGAGATATAAGCAAGGCATGATCTAGGGGTGGTCTGGGAATGGCCGTACCACCAATAGGATTCCACAGTTACAGAGATTAATCTACAACATAGGATAGTACACATAATTTACAGCTATATAATTAAATGTTTGACAAGCAGATGCCACAGAGACTCATCATCATCTCATGCCATGTTTAAAAAAAAAAAATTCTTTCCTCTGCTACCATAGTTTTATTTACCAGTCATCTCTACCATAAATAATTTAGCTTTGTTTATAAGTAGTTGCATTGCGCCTTGTTATTACTCACTTTTTCCCCCTTCCCTGGGTCTGTGTGATTTCTGGAAGTTGCCAGCTTCATAAATCTTCTGCTTATTCACGACAGAGTCCCCTGACCTTTCTGTGGGCTAAAATAAGAAGGAAGCAAAGTTATGAGGAAAACCCTGGCACAAATCCCCTCGGTGTTAGTCAGAAACAGGCTTTTAAATTATACGCGGCGCGGTACAGAAGTCACTGCTGTTCTTCAGGGGGTGGGCGTTCTGCCGTTTCCTGTGAAAAGTTGTGCCTTGTAATGGATTCCTCCTCCCACAAGGTCAAGCCAGACAAGTGCCTCTGAATATTTCAATGAGTCTAAATGGGTCATGATGTTCCAAATTTGGGGTGAGGTGGGAGGGGATTGGGTAAGTGCCACGTTTGGCGCACACCCGCGTTGCTTGTTTTTGTTTGAACCCGTGCCCTTCGTTCGTCCGCCAGCATCCTCCGCAACCCCTGAGAGGGTCCGGCCAGCGCCGCTGCTGATTTTGGTGAAATGTGCCTTCATGCGACTCAGGCTGAACGCGCCTTGCACCACTATGGGCCTCTCGTCCCTCCAGTCTCTGCCTCTCAAGCTCATCCCAACCCTCGCTCTTATACATCCAAACCATTTCTCTTTCTCAATGTCTTTCCCTCAGACAATCCCTTCAAATCTTTTTCTCTCTCACTTCCCCTTTCCTCTTCTCTCCCGCTCACTTCCCACTTGCTCTCCCTCTCTTTACCCCACCTCCACTCTCACACCTCTCCCTGTTCCTCCCTCTGTCCACTAATTTTCTTAAATATGACCTATTGCAGCAAAGCAGTGTCAACCCTCTCCCCCTCTGTAACATCCTAGAATAACTGTTTGGAAAGTATCAGACCAATCCTCTGCTTTCATGCTATAAAAAAAGCCTTAAGATGAATAGTTTTAGTTCTTTTTTAATTTTATCTTTACTCATTTGCACATTGAAATTGAACACATTACATTACAAAATATGTATTCTCAATGTTTACCCCTTCTACCAACCCGACCCCCCCACCCCCCACCCCATCTCCCTGATGCCTACCCTTTCCCAAATAGAATTCCCTAATCATGGGTGCTTACATTAATGATAATAGTTAAACAATAGTAATTAAAAATTAGATCACTGAGAAAATGTAACACATGAGCTTGGATTTGATGAGAAGAGAAAATATATTGTACAAATACAAAATTGAATTAATAAATGAAGATGAATTACATAAATAAATAATATCTATTCAATGGAAGGGTCTCAAGGCTTCAGCAAATCAGCAGTATCCACCATTACCTCACCATTTTCACTTTCACTGCCAGCATCATCAACATCACTCCCATCACTCTCCTCCCATTACAACAATGCTCCGAGTTCCCACTCACCCACCCAGATCCCTACACCTGCCTCATTCCTCCCCAGTCTGCACAGCTATATGTGCTGTATTGTAGTCATATTCATAGTCAGCACCTCCAAGAAAGATCCAAATGCCACAAATACGCCTTACTCAGGGGAGAATATACAACTGTTTTGTGAACAAGAAAAGAAAAAAAATCATTTGACCAAGTAAGCATCTACACTTGGGATTTGATCAATAAGAGGGCCCCAGATATTGATAAAATTCACTGGTTTTCCATTGACATCATGCATCATTTTCTCAGGAGTGCAGCAAGAGACCAATTCATTCCATCAGTGTTTAACAGGGGCTGGCAATTCAGATTTACAATAAAGTAACATTTCTTTGCTGCACTCATAGCTAACGGGATCATTTGATTTGATGCAAAGTAAAATCATACAGCAGCTTGACATTTCCTAAGATTGCAATCTGGAAGTTAGCAATTACACTAAAAAAAAAGAAGAATCCATTGGATTTACTCAATTTTATTATGGACAGTGGTTTTGCATGATTTGCTTGCCTTAAATGTACTCAGCAGTGTTGAGAACATGTCCGCATGTTCACAGCTTAAACGTAAAAAGAAACATAAAATTTAATTTAGGAACCTCACCAGGCTGTAGCTTATAACCGTTTGTTTAAGTTCACCTTTTGTTATTTCATCATTTACCTTTCAGTCATTTCCCCTGTGAGCCTAGAAAGAGTCAGATTATTAAAAAAACTTGTTCAAGGAAGTATCTAGATGTCCGCCTGAAATGTATAGTGCCTGAAAATGACTCAAAGCATTTGTTAAACTTCTCTTGTTCTGTAGCAATGTATCCCTCTGTATTTTTATAGAATTAATAATCTTAGAACTTTCCTCTTTTTTAATTTGCCAGCTAAGTAACTGTTTTTTTCTCCTATTTTCAAATTAGGGGTAATGAGTTCTAGCCATATAAGCTTCTGCTTTACTTGTAACCGGATCACTGTATTCCATCCTTATGGGTCATGATATGACTTTTTCCAGTGTATGTATTTCTTCTTCTAATGAGTTTAGTGATATTCTACTTTGCTTCTGTTTATATACACAAAATGCAATAATCTGTCATCTGAGGTGTGCTTTCAAAGAATCCCATATCATGCTTGCTGTAGCAGAGTTATTGTTAACCTCCAAGGGTAGTCAGTTCCATATAACTGATAAATCCAAGTCATCCACGACGTATAGCTTTAATCTCCATTTAAAGCATTTTATTAGTGTTTCTGTAATCTTCTAGAATCATTTTAAGAGAACTAAGATCAGACAGGCAAGCTGCCAAATATTTACACTGAAATATTTGGACAAAATTGTCTAGGAACCAGCATCAAATCAATCCTGGAATCATGAACTGTGGAGGTAAGAGAAATCCCTCTGTAGGATTTAATGTCCTCCATGCATCAACTCACCCCAATTCCTGCATACCTTTTTTAAAAAGTCAGCACCACAGATAAGTAATATGTAGCCTTTGTTAATTTGTAACTCAGGGGGTCTAGCACCAGGTTGTAGTCTCCACCTATAATACATTGAGCCGAATGTAGCAACATTTCTTTAAAAATTGTGGTGTCTTTATTTGAGCCATATGTTAAACAAAGTTAATGGCTTGTTATTTATGCTATAGTTAACTTTAAGCAATCATTTTAGATTGTCTTACTCCACAGAGTGAACATTCAATACAGTGCTTTTTATGAAATAATAAAGGAGCCCCTCTTGACCTGGAATTATATGAGGAACAGAGTACACTTCCAACAGAGTCTCAGCAGTTTCTCGTGTTCTATGTCTATCAGATGGTTTCTGCTAAAAATGGTATATTACATTGTTGATTATAAGGTAATTCAATAATCTCTTTTCAACTGATAGGATTATGTATGCCCTTTTCAGTGAAATATGATTTTTTTGTCATGAGGCATTTTTTTAATGAAGATATCTAGAGCACATGCAAACTTTATTTGTAGTAGGATAATTTTGTTAAATGATATAATATATAATATCTCAGACCCTGCATATCCAGCTTAAATCCATGGCACTTATCCACATAGACATACATAAACAAACATACACACAACCCTATGTATACATGCAACTCAATATATAACGCATGCAGCCATGGTTAAAAGGTTTAATTGTTGTTCAACCAAACATTAGAAATGGGCAAGATGCGTGATCCTTGACTGTGGTATGATGTGTGGGAAATTGTTGGTTCTAGACACAGGGGTTCCAGCAACTGAGAAACCACTGCCTTCCTGGAATTTTACTATAGTACTATAGTTTGCAGAGAATTGTACAGAAAACAAAAACGTCCAGTGAACGGCAGTTCTGGGGCTTAAAATAACTCATTAATGAGAGAGGTCAGAGGAGAATGGGCAGACTCGTTCTTGATAACGGAGTTCACGTTGCCAAAGAAAGTTGCTCATAGTTTCTTTTTACGCACATCCTCCACCCACACCAATCAGAGTCCCTATTTTTCCAATCAATATGATTCGATTTCGCAAATTATTTATTCAACCAGTTTTGCTCATTGCAATGGAGGAACAGCTAGGAACGTAAAGGACTTCAGCGACACCTATTGCTAACAGGTGCATAAAATCAATCATATAAGCATGCATTCTCCATAGACAAACATTGGCAGTAGAATGAGTCATACTGAAGAGCTCAGTGACTTTCTACATGGCACTGTCATAGGATGCCACCTTTCCAACAAGTCAGTTCATCAAATTTCTGCCCTGCTAGAGCTGCCCTAGTCAGCTGCAAGTGCATCTAGGATCAACAACAATGTCTTAGCCACACAATCTCACAGAACGGGACTGCCGAGTGCTGAAGTGCATACCACGTAAAAAACAACTGTTCTCAGTTGCAACACTTACTACCGAGTTCCTGACTACCTCTGGAAGCAATGTCAGCACAAGAACTGTTCGTCAAGAGCATCATGAAATGAGGTTCCACGATCGAGCAGCCCCACACAAGCCTAAGATCACCATGTGCAATGCCGAGCATCAGCTGAAGTGGTGTAAAGCATACTGCCATTGGACTCTGGAGCAGTGGCGTGATGAATCATGCTTCCTTATCTGACTATCTGATGAACAGACCTGAATTTGGTGAATGCCAGGAGAACACTACCTGCTTGAATGCATAGGGCCAACTGTAAAGTTTGGTGGAGGAGAAATAATGGTCTGAGGCTGTTTTTCATGGTTTGGGCTAGGCCCAGTAAAGAGAAGTCTTAATGCTACAGCATACAAATGACATTCTAGAGAATTGTGCACTTTCAACTTTGTGGTGACACTTTGTGGAAGGCCCTTTCCTGTTTCAGCACGACAATAACCTGTGCACAAAGCAAGGTCTATAAAGAAATGATTTGCTGAGTTTGGTGGGGAACAACTTGACTGTCCTGCACAGAGCCTTGACCTCTACCCCATAAAATTCCCGACTACGAGCCAGGTCTTATCACCCAACATCGCTGCCTGACCTCACTAATGCTCTTGTGGCTGGATGGAAGTTAATCCCAGCAGCCATGTTCCAAAATCTAGTGGAAAGCCTTCTCAGAAGAGTGGAGGCTGTTATAGCAGCAAAGGGGGGGACAAACTCCATACGAATGGCTATGGTTTTGGAATGTGATCTTCAAAAAGCACATATGGGTGTGTCGTTTGGCTGTCCACATACTTTTGGCCATGTAGTGTATATGGAACAAACTCATTTTTAACACATTCTACAACAGACATAGTTGTTCACTAAAATAATGTTTTTTTTTAATGCACAAATGATATCATCCCTCCTGCGAGCTGAGAAGTCAAGCAAAAATAATTGTTACACATTCACCTAGGTTGTTACTGTAGAGATCTGTATTCTGAACTGAACCCAAAATGTGTGCTGTGATTTTGTCAGGTATTGAGCCTATTTTCAGCTAAGTGACATCAGGTCGGATTGGGTATGGGCAAGCTGCCAACCTGGAAATTTACAAATAGTAGCAGAGCAACACTGCTGCCAGCTGTTAACCCCTTCTTTACCACCCTATTTCTTAGCCTGAAAATTACATACCCAAAATAAAATGGTTACTATTCTTTAACCCTTTTGACTACAAGCATAATCCTGGTCACTTCTGAAAGGTAATCTTTGGGAGAATTACTCAAAATATGACTAAAATAAAATAACCAAAGCTCAAACACAATTAAAGTGGAAGTTATTAAGCATTGTTTTTTCTTAGCTATGTCCAGGCAGGTTTCCAAAAATGCCATTTGAAGACGCCAAACAAAAGACACTTGGTAACCAAATTATATTATGGGTTTTTAGAGGTGTAAAATAACTATAGGTACATTAAGGTACATTATATGTTTAAGAAGTTTGCTGAAATTAGCTTGCTTTCCCCCTCCCTGTCACCCTCCCCCTTCCTCTTCCTCTCTCTCTTATGTGGCATCTGCCTCTCCTTGCTCTCCCCTTGCCACCTCTGGAAGCAGCAGGTCTATAAGAGAATAACTACATAATATACTAATCCATTGATAACATTCCTACATACACAATACATTTGGCGTGTATGCAATGGTAAAATGAACTACAATGATAGTTCCTCTGATGAAATCCTAAGTAAACAATGGAAATTCATTAGATGTTTCTCTGAGTTAGCATGTTTTTTTGTACTAAAACTAATATACTACTACAATAGTGTTCGCTGGATCCTTGCCGTGATAAGGATATTGACTTTACCATGATTCGTGTTGTCTGTGGATGTTGCATAGAAGGTGAGGACCCCCAAATTTATTTTGCCTCCCCACATTTTAAAAAATAAGGAACCATTGTTGCTGAAAATTGGAATTTTAAAATAGAAATAGAACGGTGAGTTTAACAGTTCAAATGCATATTGTGTGGCTAGAGTGAATGAATGCAAATAAACAAACTAAATTTAGCTGGCTAGCCTTTTTTTCTGATCAATATGAACATTAAATAACAAATTATTTGTCCATTTTGCAAACATACTTCATGCAAACACATACTGAAATAAATAGGAAGTCACTCCTGTGTTGGTTCTTGTAGAGGTGCAATGGACAATCTTGACGTCACGTTTAACAGAAGTAAAAAGGTGTTTAAAAAATGAATGTGAATGCTCAAATATGGCTGTTTGAATTTGCTATTTAAGCATAACGGAAATCTACAACAGCTATGTTTTTTGCCATTCTTGTCGATCATTGTTGACAGCATGCAGAAGTGTTGCTCCCCCCTGTTCTGCGATTGCAAGAAACTTCATGCTCACATTGCCGCAACAATCTTGAGTGAATTTATTTCTAATTAAAATATATGTTGCAAATGACATCTTCTTCCATTGGTGCTAATTCAAAACAATATCCCTCCTTTGCTATGACTTCACAATGTAAGCCAATGTAATGTACTGCCTTGCTTTCAGGTCAGTGCTTAATTTGTTCTGAAGCGAGACGGAGCTTCCCTCCAGAACCTCTGGGATTTTGGTTTTTGGAATTTTTGGACCTCTGACCTCAGAACTGGCGCCTAATCGCTACGTGAATATTTGAATATGGACATAGAATTCTCATTTTTTTAAAATGATTTTACAGCACTTAGTACTAATTTGCAGAGTGTATAGTGCTGTTTGTAGTATTGATTTGAAAAATGGCTACTACACTGATTGTTGAGCAATATATGAATCACTCATACCTTTATCCCCCTCAGACACCTCATCCCTGTGTTTAAATTTCAGTTCCCCACCTTGTGAGTCATAGATTAAACACAGGTCGTAAGAAATGGATGTGTTGTCAGACACTTTTTTGGCCAATTGGACACAGCCGGAAGCAAGTGGCAGGTTTGCACTGAGGCGTGAGATGGTACTAAGAAGCTCTCTAAAAAGATACATTTCCTCATTTATCTGGTGTCAATTGTCAGCAGGTGAAGACTAAAACCTGACAAGGGAGGTGAAAATAGCTATTGCCAATCTTTTCAATGCAATCAGAGGTACCAGTACTGTGCATTGTGAATGATGTCACAGCTGTGCACAAAGATATTTTGGTGCAGAAAGCACCAAACATAGGCCTCCTGTCAAAGAAGGACAACCCAAGCAATACAGATTTTTCAAAAAACCTGACTTCACTGAGATAAAATAATTGTGTTATCAGAAAAAAGTGGGCTTGACTAATTTCAATGGTGAAACTCAAATAGGTGCATAATGGGAAAAAATTACTTTCTCAAGAGAAATAATAAGGTGTGTATCCATCAGTGCAGTACTAAGATGTGAATTAATATGTGTAATGACAAGATGTGTAATATGATGATGTGTATTAATATGTGATGAACAGTATATTGTCATGAATGTCTTTGGGATTTGCTCACACTTTTTTATTAGACAGGAAGAAAAGGGGAAAGATTGGAAGTACTTAATTGTATGTTAGTCATAAATAACTAAAGTCCCCTCTCCTTTATCTGTTTTAGTTATCCCCTGTTCACTTAAGCATATGAACTTGCAATGCATTATTAATTTCTAATCAGGTGTCCTGTGGTTTTTTCAATTTAAAATGTCTGTTTTGATTGCTAGTTAATGGCCTGCATCCATGTCTCATAAAGGGGCCTGTGGTCTGCGCCTAGTCAGAGCCAGTCAGTCATAGAAACGTCATGTCAGGGCAAAAGAGGCGAGATGGCATGCATACCATATACATGCCACCTACTTTCTCAGGCAAGAAAGGAGAACGATTTCCAATTCGAAAAGCGAAGTTGGTTAAAGTCAACCTTGTCTAACATACCATTGTTTTCTGTGGCACATTTTAACATTTTTGGATTGAGTATCCCCATTTCATTTACTTAAATATCATTTCAACCAATAAGAGTACCTATTTTTGTGGGTGAAGAAGCTTGACTTCTCATGACAATTTTTAAAGAGCAACACTTCTTTTCTCTCAGACTATAATCATGGTTTACAACCAGTGCATGGAGGGCTTCAGCTTTTTTGACCATTGACTGTCTATGTCCTACACTTAAACATTTTTGTTTTCTTATTAATTTTTTACAGCCTTAAAAGGGTTTATTTCCTCTTGTCACTTCGATTGTGCATGGTGTGAAAATTATTTTTCCTTTAGTGTCCTCTAAGGACCTGACTCTGTGCTAGTAGAGAATGGCTGTCTGGTAGCTGCATTTCTAGCAAAAAGACCATCTTTCTGAGAGCTCGCTCTCCTACCACATTCCTTAAAATCAATTTTGCACTGATACCCATAACTCAGGTGTAGCACTCTATATCTGATAAACCATAATGTTCCTATTTTTAAGTTATGTTTATAATCCAAAGTGTTGTTGCGGCTCTCAGTTATACCTAATAAGGAAATCTATTTCTGTGCTTTACAGAAAATACTACCCCACAGTGTTGCCCAAAGATGTTGCAGTCACCCCACAACACACGCACACACTCACACAAGTACAAAACCCCTCAGTGCCAATAGCCATGAACTCATTTCCACTAAGTCATGTAATGTCTTTGCTTCCTTTTTTACCAACAAAATTCAAAAGATTAGATAAGCATTCAGTACCTCCATGTCAAATATTAAATCTGTGCACCCTTACATTCATAAAAAAAGTAATCTGGTTAACATGACATCCATCAATACTATTGACTACAAAACTTGAGGTAACTATATTACTGTGCATCTAAGACCTTTCACCTATTGCTATGATGCTCTGCCCACAAGCTATATTTATATGTTTTTAATTGCATGGCAACAGATCTTCTACAGATAGTCAACAGTTCTCTTCAATCAGGCAATTTTCCAAAGGCCTTGAAAACTACAGTTATGAAGCCTCTTTTAAAAAATAACCTTCATACCTCAGTGATTAATACAGGCCCATATCAAACCTACCTTTCTTAGGTAAAATTATTGGAAAGTTATTTTTCTAGCCTCAAATAATTATTCAATATTTTCCTATTGGGATTTTGGCCATATCACAGCACGGAGTCTGCCCATATCAAGGTTTTAACTGACATTTATATAAAATACTGATTCTGGAAACTTTTCAGTGCTAGTGTTGTTAGATCTCAGTGCTGCATTTTGCACTGTTTTCCATACTATATTGCTAGACAAGCTTGAAATCTGGGTTGGACTCTCTGGCACAGTCCTGAATCTTATTACAAGATAGGGACTACTTTGTGTCTATTGGCAACCACGTATCCGAGCAAACTAAAATGACATATGGAGTTCCCCAAGGGAGAATTCTTGGACCTCTTCTATTCAGCCTATACATGCTCCCATTAGCTCAGATTATGCAAACCAACATTTCTTACCATAATTATGCAGAGCACAGTGAATTTTAAATAGCTGTGTCAACAAATGACTATGGTCGCATTGATTTACTAAACAAGTGCATTGAGCAATTTCATGATTAGATGTGCCAAAACGTCCTTCAGTTAAATAAAGATGAAACTGAAAAAAAACAAAAAAGCCAAAGAAGGTATCATTTTGACTCCATCTTTCTGAAGATTAAAAACCACATCATAAATCTTATATCTATATCTTAAATCTATATTTTAATCACCACATCAAGACTATTATGCCATCAGCCACATCTTTAAAATATAGCTAGAATTTGAGGATTAATGTCCAAACAAGATTTATGAAAACTTATCCATGGCTTTATTTCTAGTAGGGTTTACTACTGTAAGAGTCTTTTAGGTCTTTCCAAAAAGAGGAAATAAAATGAATGCAGAATGCTGCTGCTTGAGTCCTAACAACGATTAAGAAAGCTGAGCACATTACTTCTGCACTGGCTTCCTGTGTGTTAAACTTAAAAAAGTTTTATATAAAGCACTAAATGGTTCAGGGCCTAAATAGATCTGTAACATGCTTTTAAACTCTGGGACAGATTTATTCTTCCTAGAGTTAAAGCAAAACATGGTGAAGCTGCTTTTAGCCACTATGCTGTACATATTTGGAACAAACCTCCATAAGATCTCAGGCTTGCTTCAACAAGTACCACTTTTAAATCATATCTGTTTGCCACTGAATATTGGGAAACCTACACAGTAATTTGTATTTCTCAGTTGTGTGTCTCAACTTTTAGTTTTTATTCTTATGATACCATTTTATCCTGCGCTTTTATGTTAGTTTTTCTGTTCTTTTATTCTGATATCTGATACTTTGAATTAGATTTTGTATGAAATGTGCTATACAAATAAACTTGCCTTGCCTTATCGTCAATGTTAGCCATCAGTTGCAAAGATTATACAGGCATCGTGCTTGATACTATGAACGAGTGTTGGATTTTCACCCATAAACCCACCAACCACGAACAAAAAAATCTTGTCAATGTCCCTCAATCATAATGTGAATCCAGCATGAAAACTTCAAGCTGAATGGGAAAAAGGTACTGAACACCTGTATTCCAGGTGAAAGATAATAATACAAAATCACTTGACAACAGCATTCAACCATTTTGTATTTCAGTACTGTTTCTTTCATTTGAAAATCAAACCTTTTATAGCGTTCCCAAGTTTTCTCCTTGGGGCATAAGTAAGTTTGACTGAAAAGGACAATTGGAAAAATGTATCCAGATTTCAGCGTGTGTCATTCTTTGTTGATATGCTTTCCCCTTCTCTTTTTAAACTTTAGCAATGTTCACTTGTGGTTTGCAGCTTAGCAACAGTACAATCTGTATTTGGTTTGTTGTCCAACAAAAGAACATCACACTCCCACCACCATCACAGACATAATCTTTTGAACATTCCATTGCTTAACAGGAGTGTGATTTGTGCTTGGTTTGTTGCCCAGCTGAATTCATGCCTCATTGGCTTTGAACTCTCAGTCCAGCCACCACTAGCTCAGTATTAGATGTCCCTCTAGCTCTTTTCTTAGTCAGAAGTTTTTTCTCTGTAATTGTTGTACATGCATTCTTCATGACATGTCAACTTAGTGGTTGCAATGCTTTCATTTTTTAAGTACACAAGGCAGCTACCATTTTACTGTTCAGGCAACTAAAGTCAAGTTATGCTGCCAATATTAATGTTCTAATGACATCCAGCTTGCATTCATTATATTTAAACTTATAATTTGTAATGTTTTCACATTGCTGGAAATGCAAGATGGATAGATTCATTTATTTTTGCTAAAATATTCACCTACAAACATGCTGTTTCTTACAATATTATTTTCAGCAAGCCCTACCTAGAAAAACAGTGCATTGTTCTCATGAGATCTAGCATGTAGCCTGTTTGATTGACTATTAAAGAAGAAAATATTTGCTGCAACACTGCTTCCTTGCAAAACAGAAATTACTGATGTTTCAGTTAGAGACTACTTCAGTTTTGAGAATGACCTTTTTTTTTTGCAAATTAAAGGAACAGCCATGGGCTCCATCTTTACACCCAACTATGCAAACCGTTTTGTTGAGAAACAACATATTTTGATTTCAGAATGAGGGAATTGTTTACTAGCAAAAAAAAAAAAAGGTCTGCTACATTGACATTTTTTGCATCTTTGTTGGTTCAGAGAGTGATCTTGAGGGATTCACTGTGTATCTCAATGGAATTCATCCAAACCTAAAGTTTACATCAGAGTCTGATCAGTCAAAGTTATAATTCTTGATATGTGGGTTATCAGAAATGCAAACCACTTGATCACCACTCTGTAAACTAAGGACACTCAGAATGAACACTAAGAATACTCTCCTAACACCCCAGTATGATCATTCGAAGCCTCTTAAGAGGCCTTCCTAAAAGTAAAAAAAAATTTGGCCTTTGTCGGCTTTCTCATTCTGCTACTGATTACATTATAAATGCTTCTAAAATTAAAGAAAAGTTTTTAATTTGTGGCTCCCTCCCCCACCACCACCTTCATAACTTCATACACACCAAAATATAGTCATATCAAAAAGATCATTAAAAACATGGTCACATACTCTCATCTGACCCAGTTCTGAAACAAGATTTTAAAATAACTCCCTCTTCTTTGTTCAAGCAAGGTCAGAATATACGTGATTATGTTGTTCATGCAAATTGGAGACCAAAAGTAACCCCACGCACCCAACCCCTCTAAGTTCTAGAGTCCTATTCCCAAAGGAAACCATACAACGTTTGTGTTTTGGCATCCTCACATGTGCAAAGAATACCCTATTTGGGGTATTATAACATGTGCTTCTACACACATAGTGTATATAAAAAGTTGCAATGTATGCTATTTATCCAAAGAGTGGAGGTTTTTATAGCAGTAGATGTTGGATGTCAGGTGTCCACATACTTATGGCCTATAGAGAAAAAAAGCTCTAAAACAATGTATTTGTCAATACCAATATGTCAATACCATTTGTCAATACCAAAGCTTACCGACCAAAATTACCCAGTTGCAATTAATTTAAACAAAAATGGGAATAATTTAACACATTTTTAAATTTCAAAGATTCGAAAAGGTAAAACCCTCTTCTAGAGGTGATGACCTTCTTGCTACAACGGAAAGCCTTTTGGATTTATACCGGTGGCATTCAGTCTGCCGGAGAGGCAGACTGGTCTCGCAAGAGCTCAGGCTGGTGGAGAGAGCACACGCACCTGGGCTGCGTTAGCTAATCAGCCCAGGTGCTTAAAGGTGTGCTGCTTTCCACAGTTCGGGGCCGAGACCGAGAGCTCACGATGAGAGCGTGCTTATTTATTTATTTGAGTTGCATTTAATTTCTGTTTTGTTTATTTTAACAAAATGGGAAACAGTGAACCGCCAATGAAAAGTACGAGGAGCTTGTCTGCTGGAAAGCAGTGCAGCTACACAGCAGCGAACTGAAATAGTTGTCGCTCTGTTTTACTTTATTTTGTCTTTGTTATTTTAGTTTGTTGTTTTAGTTAATTGTTTTTGCCTGGAACCCGTGAGGGGGAAGGGTGAAGATGGCGTTTATGTTATTTTGTGTTTGTGTGGGTGCGCTCTCTCTCTCTCTCTCTCCATGCAGCAACCAACAGTGTTCCCCGGCACTGCCGCATCTCCCTCCCAGGGGTGTCACGCTGGCATGTTACAATACCCTTGGGACTTTTCATCCAAATGGTCTAAATGATGAGCTCCTACTTAATGATGTGCTTTGATTCTTTGCTATAATAGTTGTCAACACTGTATTTTAGACTTGTATAACCTCATTGTATTTATTGATGTGCCCAGTCCCATAACACATGGAACCATGAAGACTACTTCTTTAGAATGTGTTGATGAAATGTACTTATTCTATATTTAAATATTGATGCGGCAGAGGTTTACATGTTGTATCAAATTCAAACACCAAATCCTTCCATTTATATACATTGCATTAATACAGTTGGTCCTCTAGCAATCTATTCTTTAGATTGAGCTGTGGAGTTGTACACTGTGTGCTGTCTCTCATCCATTCCAAGCAATTTCTTTCTGACTTTCAGTCATCTCTAAAGCACTGGCACTGCATTTTGATTTGACAAGATAGCTGTCCTTGTTTAATTAGGCACACGGTAGGATGTAACCATGGAGGCAGGATTCAGAAGAGAAATTAATAGACAAAGACTGGCCTGTAGCAGAAACTATTAATTAATCAATGAATACACCCATCATGCAATTAATGCAAAATGTCAGGACATCAAAAACAATATACTATGTTTCTTCCTATGTGTGTGATACCATACTGTGTTTCAAACCTGTTTTCCTTCATTTCTGTAACCCACAAACATCTTTGTGTTTTTCTTTCATACTCATTAGAACCCACTCCCCCCTCTATATTCAGATCAGGAGCTAAAAGCCCTAGCAAAATAAGAATGACTCTAAATTCAAATGTGCTTAAGTCCATTCACTGCTGTTGCTAACATTATATATTTGGTATTCTGAGGTTCTGCTTGGAAAAGTTATGGAAGGCATCTTTGTTTGGTGTCATTTTTACATGAAAACAACAAATTATAATTTGAAGTGTTGGCTTTTGATACTTCAGTTGCATATTTTAAGTTCAAGATGGGGCTGTAAATTGTAGTTTTTTCTCTCAGAAAAGCACAATGGGAAAACAACATCCTGGGCTTATGCATTAGGTCCTGTACCTCAATATTGCCAGTGGCTGTGGTTGTAGCAATACTTCACAATCTACTATTTACTTAGTGTGCTCCTAAAGTTTTAAGTTTCATTCTCCTTTACAACCGAGATAAAACAATACAATACCCAGACCAGGCAGTATCCACAGTAGCACAGAAACAAAATTCTGCTCTGTTCACTTGAAATCATCCTTTGTGAAAGCCTCCAATGAATAAAGAGCTGAGGTAATGTAGAAGAGAGACCCGGCATACCAGTAGGCATAATTAAGTCATTTGTAGTAAAAGATCTATATCTGGCTTCATACCATAGCGTCTGAAGGACTTGTGCGGGTCATTGGACCCAGTGATTGGGGTTACTAGCTTGAACGTTGTTCTAAATTAGTGGACCACTTGAACATCGTAATGGCTGAACCTTCTCTTTGGGCGTGGGAGGTGGACCGTGCGAACACATAGGTGGGGGGAAAAATCAGTCACTGAAAACCTACTAACACAAAATGATATGCAGTGTGAGCTCCATAAAGTTTGGGATAAAGACATATTATTTTCTTTATTTGGCTCTGTACTCCACAATATTAGTAATCAAACTATTTGTAATTAAACAATTCACCTGTGGTTAAAATGTAGATTATCAGTTTTTATTTTAGGGTATTTTGTACATTTTGATTTCACCATGCAGAATTCATAGCACATTTTATACACAGTCCTTCTGTAAGAAAGTGCCCTTCCTCTTTATGGATTTGGTAATTAATGAGCCTGAACATTTTAAAGTTTAGTTTTCCAATTGTTTACATTGAATGAGAATGTTCTTTAATTATAGCTTTAAAATTGAGCAAGAAGTCATGTCAGTGTAAATATTAGTTACAAAGAACATAGTGCTGTTTAACGTTGTTGCCGTTTATTATTTCAGTATATTGCACCGCACGTGTAGAGAGATTATAGTTCTAGTGCTAAGATAATCGTGTGTATGTTTTGTTATTGAAGATCTATGATTGCAGCATATGATGTTTGCCACTTTAAGTGTGTCGTGTATAGTTGCCATTAGTACATGAATAAAATGTTACATTTACCTTTATATACTGCAATGTGCAGGTGGTGCTAATGTAAGGGAGTATATATTGCCTTTCATTCATGAGTAATGCTGAAACGGTTTCTGAAACACATTATGACCCCCAAAGATTAACAGTAAATGCCATGCAACATCATGATAGCATGTGTTGACAAAATGTTACAATGTGACTGTTGTTGAAAAAACAGGTCAAAATTATACTTGTGGACATACATAATTATTGTATATACTGTACATACAAAAACATAATATTCACATTACACAGTTTAACAAACCATCTAAAGAATTAACTCACCAAATTGTGTGAAAATATTACAAAATGACCTTACAAGCCATCTTATTTTTAGATTAAAGTACAAAATGAATCAACAAGCCAAGTTCTAATTGAAATTGATTTATTCCTGTCTAAAGTGGTATTGGAGGGTTGCAGTGCCCTACAAATTCATTTAATAATGATGAGAAAAGAAGGCAGTATAACATAAACAATAGAGGTAATGCTCTATATTGTGTTTTTAATTTTGTTTAACAAGTAATTTTTATTTTTAATTTCAAAAAGATGACAGTTCTTCACACCTCTATTTCAGAACTCTGCACACCCTCCCTGCACAAGGATAACCCTCATGTATGGTCTTCTGTCGTGTTTTATGAGATTTGTGAACATTTCAGAGGTGGGGGGGCTCTGTCTATTCCTCCATGCAGAATTTTTCTAGATCTTTTGTGCTTTTGGACCGCCCTCTTCAATTCAAACCACAATTTTTTGATTAGGTTTAAGTCTGGAGACTGAGGTGGCATACATATATAAATACAAAACATGCAGTCATGTTTGAGCTTTCTAGTGGAGGGGTACAACGTTTTTGGCCAAACTGGTCTGGGACATGGGTAATTGCTTGAGTTCATGAATCCATTGACGTTAACAAGTGCTTAAGGTCAATGGATTCATGAACTCTAGTAATTACCGAATTACCCATTTCACCAATTACCCATTTCATTGAAGGTATGCAGTGGTTTTCAACATACACATCATTTGTATGTCAACATACGCATGCATGCATCCAGCATCCAGAAAACTACATTTTCCTCTCCTCTGAACATAATACCCATACCCATATGAATGCTGAAATTTGATTGATACTGGGTATTATGTTCAAATGAAACTAAAATTGATCTGAATAATTAAATGTGAATAATTTAGAAGGGCACAGTATATTATCAATATTGACGACTTAAATATGAAAAAAGATTAGCAAAAAATAGATGTGATATACATTCTGTCTGTTGAAATGGGGTCAGGAGGTACAGAATTTAATGTTTTTAAATCTGTGTCCTAACAACTGTGAGTCTGTGGTCAGTGTGGTTATTTCTGTAGGAAAGCCATACCTGCCATCCCAAAATGTAGACCGTGTACTTAAATTTTAAGTGAAGATAGCTTGACCTATATTTTTCAAAGTGCAGATGGCTGGACCACAGTGGAGGTTTGTGCTGGTAAAATAAGAGAAAAGCTGCATCCCTAAAATTTGTGTGTTTGGGTTAATGCATGTGTATCTTAGGGTGCTCTGACGTTGGACCACAAAAATATTAGAGGAGAGAATTGATATGTCTGCACATGCCCAGCTAAAGCTGATTCATTATGGCAGGTGGCAATTGCAGCAAAGGCAATTGGGTATTTTCTTTAACGTCTGGCAAAATCAGGTGTTAACTTCTCAGAACAAGGCTCCTGAACCCATAAGTAAGGAGGATTGGAGACAGATGCGCGTGGAACTGATTCAAAATTTTCTCATTAGCATTGAGTTTTTCCCATGCCAATATAAGACCAATTGAAAAGGATGGTTCACCCCAATTGCATAATTGTATAATAATAGTCAATGAGCAGTATTTTCCATAAACTAGCCCTTTTGCATCTGCTGCTACGCTGCAGCTAGTATTGGATTTCAGGGTCCAATTAGTTTGTGGAAGCTACAAACCATATACAACTATTACAGAATTATGCAATTTGGGTGAATCATCCCTTTAATTAATGATCTTATAATATGCCATATATTCTTTGGTACATCGCCTGATGTCTTGCCAATGATTTTTAAGTCACTTATATATTTCACTTTTCAATTCGCTGACAGTATTTAGAGGAGAGGCATCATAAATGTACAGTAACGCTTGGTAAAGTAACATGGTCAATAATGTAACATACGATACGACTACGTAGCCATTTCATTTTGTACATGTGGAACTCGGTCCTCTACCACCTCCCTAAAGAACGGAACAATGTGATAAGCTTTGCAGGAAATAGTTTTTCCAAAAAACTGTTTTTGCGCTAGCTAATTAAATATCTGGCACTGATTTTGTATTTTGGCATAAGATATTTAACGTTAATAAAATGTCCAGCTGTATAAATGGAAAATATGTGAATACCATATGGACGCTATGTAAGCCACACTGGGTAAGCATGTTTGTAAAGAAAAAACTATCCTCAAGTGTTATTAAATCTAGCAACAAATATCCTGAGCTTACAACACTGTTACCAAGGACACAACTATTATACCTGACCTCGCTTCATATTCTGGTGACACCACAAATCCCTTGTACCTTTTCAAGTCATTATACTGTATATATATCCATATAAGTAGCATTTCAACAGCACGTTTGAAATACTGCCTTATAAGAATGCCCGCTCTGCCATCGTAACAAATTACAGACAGTTATATCAGTCTTCATAAATGTCAGGAAAGGATTTTTATTCTATTTATTTCAAGGAACAGTACTCTGAGAGGTAACAGATCCTGTGCCTTGGTATAGAAATGTAATAGAGAAGCAGTGACTCAATAGCCAGCCTCAACATGTCTTTTCTTCGAAAACACAAAAAGTTTTCTTGACCTCCATTTGAACTCTTTATGCCAGTTTCACACAGAACTCAAATTAGCATCTGTGCAATTAATTTATGGATATCACCCATGGAATTGGCCTGCCAATATTTGTCACTTGGGTCTGTGCCAGATCCCAAATAGCTCCAGAGTGGTTCTTTTAGGAGATAAGCCTATTTTCTGAAAGCAAAAAAGAAGATACATAGGGTTCCATTGAAAAACGATGTCAGCAAATACTCAAATGTCAATAGCTATTCCATTCCACTTCAGAGCCACATTTGTGACAATGACTAAAAAAAAAAAAAAACACTTGCACTTTGCCTTGATTGCAGCCCTTACTGAAATGGCTTCATCCTGTCACTTCAAACCAGATCAATGTCCCTTTTCCATTACCTTATGTGTGGGCAGCATGTGACAGTTGGGCCTGCCATCGCTTCACTGCAAAAACACTGCAGTTGTATTACTCTGTCATGTCTCTTCATTTAATTTTGATGGGGCAAATTGAGAGTCTGGGCAACAGAAATTCTAGTTCCAAAAGCTTTATTATCTATCAACTTTGGAGAGAAAATGGTCTTTTGTATGTTGGTTCAATTGAGAGACAGGCACAATAAAATATGTTTTTGAATGAAAACATTAGAAAATGTTATTAATGTTATTAAAAAGGTAAATCAACACAGATGACATTGGAACTAACGGAGCAATGCTATTTCTGAACACTGCAATTTTGAAGTTGGTTAAGAATGGATTGCAGTGGGGATAAAAGCTCTTACAGGAACATAAGGCAGGAACTTAAATAGGGTTATGGATTGAAAATCTGTGATTGGGCACTATTCTGGCAGGCCTTTGATCTGTTTCACCTTTTGAAGATTCTTTGAATCTTAAATGTGCTCTTGAGTTAATTTAGACAGAAATACATTTTTAAGAGATGTCACACGTCTTGTGTAAAACAATCAGGCTCTCTGGAATTAGAATTATCATGTGTTTTGGTACATTTTCATAGAATGTTGTGGGTTTATCAATATGAATTTGAGCATACTTAAAGTAATAATCTCGAAGATTTTCATTAAAATAAATGTCTGTTAAGTCACAATCTATTGCCGAATTAGGTAACACAATGGTGATTGAGCCTATTATTATATAAATTTATATTATTATTATTATTATTATTTATGATTAAAGAACTGGGTGTCTGTGGCGACATTCCCGTGAAAAAATCACAAGCAGCGCACAGTTAGTGACGCGTTTTCCTTCATCCATCAGTGGTTGGTCTGCCAGACAGGGTAGGCAGAGCTAACGCAAAAGGCTTGCTCTTCAACTCACTTGTGTGTGAGCGGCGTAATGTTTTTTCCGGTGTCTGCTAGCGTTACAATAACAGAGAAGGAGGGGGGGTCATGGAACTCTAAAAAGGTTTTGTGTAACATGAGAGGTCATATTATTTGTTGATGAAGATTTCGTATTACATTTGATGACAATGTAACGTCACTAAATTACATAGCTATTTGCACAGCTAACGCTAGCTACCGGACCATGTCAAGAAAGGCAACATTAGTTTAGACAATGTTGCGCACAGTATCGATCTCTCATACCAAGTAACATTGCGTTAGCTGGCTAGCTAATGTAATTAACACAATATAATGTCAGCTAACAATTAGCAAAAATGCTAGCTAACGCTACCAACCTCGCAAACCGTCTCTCGAATGCAATGCTACCTTGTTGCAACGTTGCAATGTAGCTAACTAAAGGCCAGTTCAGATCAATGATTTGCAACGAGACTGGATGCAACTTGCAAACGATTGATTGTAAACGTTCTAAAACTGCAATTGGCGATTTTGAGACCCCAGGCAACGGCTTCAGACACACTGCAACTAACCACTGCACACCGCTGCAATTTTTTCTGCAACATTCTAAAACGGTTTTGTTTCGTTGCGAATCATTGATCTGAACTGGCCTTAATGTTACCGTTATTTACATATTTTGCCATCAAGTTCATCAATATATTATAATGATTGGAATAAAGCGGGGGTATAGGTTGAGCAGAGCCGGGTCTGATTTCTGTGTAAAGATGTCAAGCCGGAGAAAACTAAATAAAAGAATATGGCAGTATGGATTAGCGTTTTTATTATTTATTACGCTTCCTCGTATGTTCCTTCAGCCTTGATGCCCTATTTTTTGATGAAATCTCCTTTGTTTTTGTTTTATTCTTCTTGTTCTGGTTGCTAATTTAACACCCAGCTCAGCTTTATTCTCGAACCGTTTAGCTAGCAAAACCAGAAACACCAGGGGTAACATTTTTCAAGGCAGTTGTTTCAAAAATATCACACAACAATCATTCACGAAAAAGACTGTTTATTGTGCACAAGATAAATAATTGCACAAGCCACAGCGAATCCCACAAATTATTCTCTGCAGTGTAAAGATGTTCATACCGGGCAAAAGGTGGATAAATAACGTTTGTGGAAATTGATCATCACTAATTCTACCCCAGGTCTGCTACAGCATTTTAACCCGGCTCGGCAGTGTAAGGACAGCTTAAGTTTGCCTAATGTTAGACAATGAATGAGTATGTACATAATGTTACTTTTATAACAACCATTTTTTATTCAGTAAATAGTAAGTGTTATAGTTGGCGTGGCCCATGCAGGTGCCAACTGGCTGACGTCACACAGGCAACACTGGTTGGATCCAGTTGGATCTATGGGAAGTGAGGTCCAAAAACACACCTGCAGTTGCCGCTTCTCGCCATTGGTACCGCCAAAGAGAACTAAACGAAAATCTTCAAGATTGAACTTTAAAACCAAATATTTCCATAATACTCCTTGTGGTGGGGTGGGCGTGGTTTGGGCGTCGGCTGCAGAGAGACAGTGAGAGGAGCGGTTCTCGGATCCTTCATCGCAACTGTCAGGCGGAGGTAATCAGCGCCGATAATTGTCAATTGTTTGATTGCACTGATTGCCTCTGATTGTTTTCAACAGTGAGCCTGGGGTTTTAAAAAGCGGAGACCGGGGGTCTTCGCGAGCAGACGCCGGAGAAATGACGAATAAGTTCACAGTGTTAAAAGAAACAAAAAAAAACACCTGTGTTACGTTGTTTCTGACCGAAAGCCGTCGGCTATAATAAAAGAGCACCGAAGTGCTAAAACCAAACTGTTGTCTCACGTGAGTGTGTTGGAAGGCAGGAGGGGTGGCACTCACTTGCCACAGTGGTGGCCCGTACGGGGACGTCTAGTTTGAGACAACCAACTTCCAACATTTCACATAGGAGACAACAGTTCGGTTTTAGCACTTCCGTGCTCTTTTATTATAGCCGACGGCTTTCAAAATGAAAGAGAAATTAATCTCATAGCCTACACCAAAAAACTGTTAACCCCATTAATTGCAAACAATTTGAAAATAACTATTTATGTTACGGATATGACACAGTCGATGTAGGCCTTTACAAAATAGAATATTTTGCCATAGGCTACATATTTTTAAGTGATGAATGTGTGGCTGCATATGCTTAGAAGCCAGTCAGAATGTGGTCTAATAACAATTCTCCGGCTCAGCCAGATTTACTATGCTGCACCGCAAATCCACGCTGACATGAAAACTTGCATACACGAGTTGAGACTTGATGTGAGATTTGATCGTAGCCTCCGCTCACGTCCATTACATTACATTACATTACAGGTATTTGGCAGACGCTCTTATCCAGAGCGACGTACAACAAAGTGTATAACCATAACCAGGAACAAGTATGACGAAAACCCTAGAGAGAAGTACAGGTCCAAGTGCAGGGAACAACCGCATAGTTCAACTTGGACCCTGAAGGTTAAACTGATTAACACTAACACAACGAGAACGGCAACAACGCAGTCTATGGAAAAAATACAAGCAGTAGTTAAGACAGTTAATGCACCTAAGTCACCTACGAAACAGCTGCCTAGTTACAACCCTAAGCTTACAGTCATTTACAGGGGGGTAGGGAGGGATGGGGAGAGGTGCAGCCTGAAGAGGTGAGTCTTCAGTCGTCGTTTGAAATGGGTCAGTGTCTCAGCTGTTCTGACCCCCACAGGGAGGTCATTCCACCATCGTGTGGCCAGAACAGACAGGAGACGTGTTCTGGAAGTGCAGGTGCGAAGAGGGGGAGGTGCTAGGCGTCCTGAGGTAGCAGAACGGAGGGATCTGGCTGGCATGTAGGGTTTGCATATTTTGTGGAGGTATGATGGGGCTGAACCCTTGACTGCCTGGTATGCTAGGACCAATGTTTTAAATTTGATGTGAGCTATAACAGGCAGCCAGTGGAGGGTAGCGAGCAGGGGAGTGACGTGGGAGTGTCTGGGGAGGTTGAAGACCAGACGAGCCGCAGCATTCTGAATGAGTTGCAGGGGTCTGGTGGCAGATGCTGGTAGTCCAGCCAGAAGAGAGTTGCAGTAGTCCAGGCGGGATAGAACGATTGCTTGGACCAGGAGCTGGGTTGAGTAGGTGGTGAGAAAGGGGTGGATTCTCCGGATGTTATACAGGAAAAACCTGCATGCCCGGCTTACTGCTGCGATGTTCTTGGAGAGGGACAGCCTGTTGTCCATCACCACTCCGAGATTCTTGGCACAGGGTGATGATGTCACTAAGGTGTCCCCTAGGGAAATGGAAAAGTCGAGGAGGGGAGAGGATAGAGCAGGAATACAGATTAGCTCCGTCTTTCCCGAGTTGAGCTTCAGGTGGTGATTGTCCATCCAGCTCTGGATGTCCCTCAGGCAAGCGGAGATGCGGGCAGGGACCTGTGTGTCAGATGGGGAGAAGGAGAGAAAGAGTTGCGTGTCGTCGGCATAGGAGTGATAGGACAAGCCATGGGCAGATATTACAGGGCCAAGGGATCTGGTGTATAAGGAGAAGAGAAGGGGACCGAGGACTGAGCCCTGGGGAACTCCGGGGGTGGTGATACCTTACCCGCCCAGGCAACCTGGAAGGAACGGTCAGAGAGGTAAGACTCAATCCAGTCAAGGACTGTGCCGCAGATCCCTGTTGCTGCCAGGGAGGACAGGAGGATAGAGTGCTCCACAGTGTCAAATTCAGCGGAGAGGTCTAGAAGAATCAGGACAGAGGAGAGGGAGGCTGCTTGTGCGGCATGGAGTGACTCACTGACCGAGAGGAGTGCAGTCTTGGTCGAGTGGCCAGGCCTGAAGCCAGACTGGTGGGGGTCAAGCAGGTTGTTCTGAGAGAAGAAAGCAGAGAGTTGGTTAGATGCAGCACGTTCAAGTGTTTTGGATAGGAAAGGGATGAGAGATACCGGGCGGTAGTTCTGAATGACTGAAGGATCTAGTGTGGGTTTCTTCAGCAGCGGGGTGATGTGGGCCCTCTTGAAGGATGAGGGGAAACATCCAGAAGATAGGGAGGAGTTCACGAGGGAGGTGACAAAAGGGAGGATGTCTGGTGTGGTTGCCTGGAGGAGAGATGAGGGGATAGGGTCGAGGGCGCAGGTGGTAGGGCGGTGGGTGAGCAGAAGCTGGGAAACTTCAGAGTCTGAGAGGAGAGAAAATGTGGAGAAACAGGGGGAGGAGGGTGGCAGAGGGCGCGGAGGGGGCAGTGGGGGCAGAGGGCGCAGAGGGGGCGGAGGGGGCAAAGGAGCTGCGGATGTCTGCAATCTTTTCGTCAAAGAATGCTGCAAAGTCATCTGCAGTGAAGGAAGACTGGGGTGGAGGAGGTGGCACGCTGAGGAGAGAAGAGAAAATAGAGAAGTTGATGAGGGTTAGAAATGGAGTTATGGATTTTAGTTTGGTAGAATTTTGCCTTAGCGGCAGTGACAGCAGAAGAAAACTCTGTCATGAGAGACTGATAGGCTGAGAGGTCAGATGGGTCCCTGGATTTGGCCCACTTCCTCTCAGCAGCGCGGAGGCTGGCCCTGGAGGTGTGTAGGATGTCAGACATCCATGGACTGGGAGGGGATGAACGTGCTGGCCTAGGGACAAGAGGACATAGGGAGTCGAGTGCTGAGGAGAGAGATGAAGTTAGGGTGGAGGATGCAGAGTTAGTGGGGAGCTTGGAAAATGATTGAAGAGGGGGGAGGGAAGCAGTCACTCTGGGAGCAATAGAAGAGGGTGATAGGGAGCGGAGGTTACGGAGGACAGTGACAGTGGGGGTGGGAGGAGGAGAGGGAGGAAGTGGAGAGAGGGGGAGGGAAGCACATAAGCACGACACACACTGCTCGGAGCCCCCTTATCCACATTATATAATACCACAAATCTATTTAAAGACACTCAATTTCAAAAATAAGTATATTTTATATAACCTAAGCTAGCGTCGCTCCGAGTGTACCTAATTAGCAACTGAAAACCTGAGTCGAATAACGCGCTAATTACACAGGTTCACAGTCTGTAATAGTGCAATAATCGCAATCTATCAATTCTAAGAATTCTAAGTCCAAAAATTCTAAGTCCAAATTGATAAATGCCGAGCTTTGCGTGGAAATGACCATACGCCCAGTTTTCTGTACGTTCGTTTCGTAAATGAGGGCCAACGTGTGCAGGAGTAGTCTCCGGTTCAGACGAAATCACGTCATGAAGAATCAGAGTCTGCACTACCTTAGCCATGCAGTGCCTTTGGAAAGTATTCAAACCCCTTAACTTTCCACATTTTGTTATGTTACAGCCTTTTTCTAAAATTGATTAAATTCAATCTACACACAATACCCCATAATGACAAAGCGAAAACAGGTTTTTGGAAATGTTTTGCAAATTTATTAAAAATAAAAAAACTGAAACATCACATTTATACACATAAGTATTCAGACTCTTTGCTATGATGGTTTGGACATCATTTGAAAAGGCACACACCTGTCTATATAAGTTCCCGCAGTTGACAGTGCATCTTGAGCAAAAACCAACCAATGAAGTCAAACTAACTGTCCGTCGACCTCCTAGACAGGATTGTGTTGAGGTACAGATCTGTGGAAGGGTACAAAAAATGTCTGCAGCATTGAAGGTCCCAAAGAACACAGTGGTCTCCATCATTCTTAAATGGAATCACCAGGTCTCTTCCTAGAGCTGGTAGCTCAGCCAAACTTAGCAATCGGGGGAGAAGGGCCTTGGTCAGGGAGGTGACCAAGAACCCGATGGCCACTCTGACAGAGCTCCAGAGTTTCTCTGTGGAGATGAAAGAACCTTTCAGAAGATCAACCATTTCTGCAGCACTCCAGCAATCAGGTCTTTATGGTAGGATGGCCAGATGGAAGCCACTCCTCAGTAAAAGGCCATGACATCCTCCTTGGAGTTTGCCAAAAAGCATTTAAAGGTCTTTCAGACAATGAGAAACAAGATTTGCTGGTCTGATGAAACCAAGATTGAACTCTTTGGCCACAATGGCAAGCGTCACGTCTGGCGGAAACCAGGCACCGCTCATTACCTGGTGAATACCATCCCTACAGTGAAGCATGGTGGTGGCAGCATCATGCTGTGGAGATGTATTTTAGTGGCAGGAACTGGGAGACTAGTTAGGATCAAGTGAAAGATGAACGGAGCAAAGTACAGAGAGATCCTTGATGAAAATCTGTGCAAAGAGCGCTCAGGACCTCAGACTGGGGCGAAGGTTCACCTGCCAACAGGACAACGACCCTAAGCACACAGCCAAGACAATGCAGGAGTGGCTTCGGGACATGTCTGTGAATGTTCTTCAGTGGCCCAGCCAGAGCCTGGGCTTGAACCCGATCAAACATCTCTGGAGAGACCTGAAAATAGCTGTGCAGCAACACTCCCCATACAACCTGACAGAGCTTGAGAGGATCTGCAGAGAAGACTGGGAGAAATACCCCAAATACAGGTGTGCCAAGCTTGTAGCGTCATACCCAAGAAGACTCAAGGATATAATCGCTGCCAAAGGAGCCTCAACAAAGTACTGAGTAAACTGACTGAATACTTATGTATATGTGTTATTTCAGTTTTTAATTTTTAATAAATTAACAATAAACATTTCTAACCTGTTTTCGCTTTGTCATTATGGGGTATTGTGTGTAGATTGATGAGAATAAAAATGAATGTAATCAATTTTAAAATAAGGCTGTAACGTAACAAAATGTGGAAAAAGTGAAAGGATCTGAATATTTTCTGAAGGCACTGTACCTCTCACCATTCTTTGTAAATAACTTGGCAGTCAACTACCTACATTCCATGGATGCAGCATGAGGGATCCAGAGCAACACTGTAACTATAGAAGCAAAGAGAGGTTCAGGGTAGGATAGTGCCAATAAATACAGGCGATTTACAATGGGGCAGTGATGTCAGCACAGAGCCTAAGAGTGTCAGCATGCCATGCTGTCTGCTATAGACATCCCAATGCAATGGTAACATAAGTGCCTTTATAAGTTTATATCTTTATTCAATGCTGCATTAAATACTCGTACATTCAAGTGTATTGAAAGCAACATGTGGAATGCATTTGCCTCTTAATGGCAGTTTAAGGTTAATATGAAAAATTGATAAATTTAAGTAAATTTTAGTCTCATAAAAGTAACTAACAGACAATGCTTCCTTCCTAAAACATGCAGCAAGGTTACAAATGGTTTAATGTTTCAGCGCTTCAGTCATAGTTCACTGTAGCAAAACCAAACACAAACTACACTGAAATTACTGCTTAAATTGCTTGTTCTAGCAGGAAGGCATATGCATTTTACACAAATGAAACAACAAAATGAAGTGAAATTGTGTTTTGTTAGATCAACACAAAAAATATATTTCTGTTCAACACTCCTTCAAGCAGAGAAAAGGAGAGCACCACCATAAATTTGAAACACAAAGCAATTCATTCTCAAAAATATACGCAGAAGAAAATACGGTATTGTAAGTATTTCTTTTTGAAACACAAAGGTCCAATACCTCTGCCTTGTTAAGACGGTTGCTCTGCTGCTGATGGTGAGCCCAGCACTTACTCTGGGGAAAGAACACTTATTTTCTTTTTAAAAACCTAACTATGTGGGGCATGTGGAGAACAGGCTATAAAGGGTCTGTCTGTCACTTCTTTTAATCAGGACCCTTGTTACCCTTATGGAAAAATGCTGTTGCCATGGTGATTCTAGGCCAAGGCTGAAGCAGCAGAACAGGGCCAAATGCAAGAACTGAGTCCCCCATAATTTAAAGTTTGAATTTTGATTTTAATTGATAGATTGTGTGTCTGTAGCTAAAAAAAACTACCATCTGATAGTGAACTACAACAGAACATCAGCTACAAAATACAGCCCACAGAGTTACAGGATGTGTCTGTTGGACTCACGCAATCACCACAGCATAGTGCCTTAACCAAGCCATCTAGCAGCAGGCCACATTTTAGGACGGAGTGTAGCACAGTGGGTAAGGAACTGGGCTTGTAACCGAAAGGTCGCAGGTTCGATTCCCGGGTAAGGGCACTGCCGTTGTACCCTTGAGCAACGTACTTAACCTGCATTGCTTCAGTATATATCCAGCTGCATAAATGGATACAATGTAAAATGCTATGTAAAAAATTGTGTAAGTCGCTCTGGATAAGAGCATCTGCTAAATGCCTGTAATGTAATGTAATTTTAATAATAAAACTGGGATATTGTGCTATTTTGGTGATCTTGAGCAGTGCACACATATGAACACTGAACATAAGGTACAAACAAGTAAACACACAAGACTGATGGGTAGGAATATTATCTGAACAAATTTGCTGGGATGCCCACTCCCACTAGATTGGCAACAGTCTTGCATGTTCTCAATTTGAAAATGATCTCCCTTACTGTAGAATTATGCACTTAATATAATTTTGAAATATCATTTTGAGTCACATGAGGTTAGATGTATCTACTGTTATGCCTTGGTGAGGACTAGATGAAGATTAGTTATGTGCATACACATAAAACCACTGAAGTGAAAGAGGGTGTACCCTCTTTTTCACATCACTATATATAGGTTGATAGTTTTAATATATTTTAATATTTTTGAAGTTGCTTAAATATTAACATGCGTTTTACATCCAGAAGCACTAGTGCTGTGTCCCAGCCTCAAATCACAATGGGCAAAGCTTTACCATGGTAATCTAGGACTCAGCACTGCTGAAATTGTACATAATTTCTGCAGGCAGTCTTCTGCTATTTCAGTGCTTGGAAGCAATGAATCTTCAACCGAGGGGGGAGTAATGAGATGGGGAGTTTGAGCAGAGGTCCTTAGGGTAAATGAAGCAGGTCCTTATTCAAGGACACTCGCAAGGCACAACTCAAGTCCACTAGACATGGATTGGTTATGGATCCTGAAAAAAAGCCAAAGAGCCTCACAGTCTCAGCATTTAGCATTCGGACATTTTTTTTCCGACATCGATCTGAAAACCTGGTCTTTTTAAAAAATTGAAATTGGGCAAAGGCGCTGATATGAATGAAGCGGCTGAGGGTTTTCTCCCCTTGTGCGGGTAATCCTCCTCATCGAGGAAGGCCGTATGGGCGAAGCCTATGAGGCCTTCCTGTTGCAGGCAATCTATATTAAGGTGACGTTGCGTTATCTGCGTGCTCGCCGCGGCCGAGGAACAAACGCTCACGATTTACACGCTCGCCCACTCGTTCAGCTGATGCGCTGTTTTTGTTCTTTTTTTTGTATGGGGAGGCTGGGGCAAAGCACCTTGCGGAAGGGCGCAGCTGTGTTCCACCGGCCGACCACATCCATGACCTTCGAGGCCAGAGTCCAGCGCTCCGACCATTAATCCAGGCTGAGGCCTTGCTGACATGGCACTCAACACTATAAATAAAAAAGATGCAGAGATAGCAGAACTAACTCAACAAAAAGAAGTGCTTCGGATCAGGTAGTACTTTTTTTGGTGAGAGGAACAAAGGCAACTGACCAGCTCTCACTTCCATGACTCTCTTTGATGACAAACAGCGCCGCCTGTGTGCAGAGCTGAACTGCACATTGATGTTCAGTCCACCCCCCCCCACCCCCACCCCCACCCCGCCCGAACTAGTTCTGTATCTGAGCGGGCTGATTCCCAAGGGGCTAGTGCCCCTTCCCACCCAAATGCTTGCTGAGCTCTTAGTCTGCCAATCAAAGGCAGCAGGTCAGGGGGAATTTAGTTTGGGCTGTTTGTTAGCTGACGGCATCCTTTTTCAGAGTAGCTTGGGCAGTGTTATTGTGTCAATATGCTCATCTATGAAGCTGGATTACATTGTTCTTCCTTGCTAACAATTTTTTCTTTCAACTTTATGTGATCCATAGTGGTTACCTGAGCTCCTGTGGGCTTGCTCATTACATATATACACGCTATAACTCCTATCATACCCCAGCAAAACACAACACCGTCTGCTCAAAAGGATTTCTAAGCAGTGTTGCATTGTGTCATGTGAACATTTCAATTATTAATTCTTCTGTGTACATAAAAATGAAAATGCTGCACACATATTTTTAAAATTCTGTCTTCACGTAATTGCTTTAATGATAGTTAAGAGACCAGAGTGCAATTACAGTGTGATTTAACTGATTTGAAGTGTATGTTTTGACATTTGTGATTGTTTATTTTGCACCCTGACCATATTCATATTTATGGATGTATTTTCTTCTGCGCACTCTGAAACTATATTGTCAGCAGAAGCCACTTAATTGGTAATTATATTTCATCAGCTAAATTAAGAGCACTTCCAACTCAATAAAATGATTCAGAGAAGTATATAATCAGTATATACACAGTGGCACGCTATCATTAGACAGATATAAAAATCCTTTACGGTATTTCTTTTGCTTTTGTTGGAAATGAGGGAGTTAAGTAAACACACAACAGTCTGTTCAATTGAACTATCTCCCTCTTCCCCCACTGTAGACACTAATCACTTACCTCTGTGAAGATCTATCATACAGTACTCTTATCTGGGTCACATGGTAGTTACTAGTATGATGACATAGCTACAGGCTGTACCTTGGTAATGGCATACATGTCTGGTACATTAACTGGAATGGCAGTCAATAATTCAGTGATATTACTTCAGAGCAAGAGGGTATATTGAGCTCAGATACGAGTCGCCCATGGGCTATCATTGAGAAACCGCAAGCTTATATGACAAATATAGGAGTCAACTGAGAAATATAATGAATTTATTTAAAAAAATATGTGATGATGATCAGTTGAAAAAATAATGACACCGTTTTGTCTCTGATTGGCAATATTCTGTACGGCAAAAAAAAAAGAAAAGAAAAAAATCTGACTAGTGTCTCACTCTAGCTTCTTTGAACAATAGTTGTTACCACACCACTCTCTTGTAATTTGCATATCTTTGCATAGCGGGCCAAGTATGTCAAACCTCCGACCATAGCGGAGGTTTGATATATTTGTGACGTCACAAATTTTCCTTGTACGTGCATGTTTCCAACTTAGATTTCAGGGAAGTATGAAGAAGCTCTCTGTCTACCATGAAAGAGTGTGATAAAGGCGCTGTGGCGTTCTGCACAGAATTATATCTGTTTAGTGAGAATCATGCTTCCAAGAGTAACCATTTAAAAAACATGTCTTTGGATGGAGGGGGTCTTTAAACTGCTCACAGCTCTGCCTAACAAAAAAATTGGATAGTGGTTGCATAGAATATTGTTAAGTAAACTCAAAAAAGAAATAGCTGGATTTACTGAATAAAGAAATGGTATTTTTAATAAAAAGGCAAGTAAAACAAAGCAAAGACAGGTGGTCTTAGGTTTGTTATGTGAAAGGTTGTTATGTGCATTGTGTAACTTTTTTTGGAATGTGTGTAAGTTTATACATTCAGCATTTAGCACAAAACAAAAGAATAACCCTGGAAAATCTCTCTACTTGCATTCAAAAGGTCTGGAGTCTCTGGGCATCATACCTGCCTCTGGCTGTCAGAAACTGGCATCTGCCATTGTATATGAATGAGTAGGGGAGAGCAGAATATTCATTGTCTGTCCCTATTGTACATCTGTTCAACCAACACAATTATCAGTGCCTGTTTTTGGATAGATAACTAGAAGTGGGCATGGCTTAAATGGGACATTGTGTAAACCAGAGAAAATACAGTTTGTAAAGTATATTGGCATTGCAGCTGTTGTGCATTCAAAGCACTAATACTAAATTATTATTTATCATGAAGCATAATAACAGATAATTTCTATTCAAAGCTATATTGTACAAACAGTCCTAACCTAGATACTTTACATGACAGGCCAATATAAATGAGCATTATGCATTATTCATGATGCAATGGCTCCATGAAAACTTCCATTTCAATAATCGGCATTAAATTCAACTGTATTTAAACAGCAATTAATGAGAAAAACAATCCTAAATATAGCCGCAAGCAGCACTTAAGGGGGGCCAATAATTGGGGTGCACAAGTTGAGGAGTTAGGGCTTTATTTTAAGGAGTTAAGGCACTGACTAAGCAGTATTTTTGTTGTGGATTTCAAAGTGTTGATTTTGATACACCTGAGCCGTTTCATAATTTTGTGACTTTCTATGAGCAAAAGTGGGAGCAGAGCCACTGCTGGGGGTGTGTCTGACAAGATGGAGCAGCGCACTGCGATGCAGCTCATTGGAATTTTCCTGCCTGCTCAGACCACATCTACAAAGTAAATCGCGGCTCAGCATGTGGCACATTGCTAATTTAGGGGCTTTCCCCCTGATCATGGCATATTTGACTTAATAAATCCCACAAGCAGGAAAAATGCATACTTTGCATTTATTGTTCATTATCTTCTTCCTTTTTTTTTTTTTTTTTACAATATATTCCTATATTTATCTCTTTTAAATTGTTTATGGCTGTTCTTATACTGCACTATAGTCCCTGTGATACTGTATTTTGTTCTTTTTCTCACACCTGTCTGTAATGAGAAGAATGTCAGTAAAAGCAACTTGAACTTAAACAATATTTTTATTCTAATTGTAACAATCATCACAAATCTGTGGATTGGATCCGAGTATCTTTACATGGTGTTTCACAAATCTGTAGAATGGATTCGGAAATCTGTAAATTAATGACAATACATGCACTAACAACTTCAGCAAAGACAACTCAGTAATTACAACCTCTCAAATCAACTAATGCAAAGAGAAGTCAGTATTTATAATCTCTCAAATGAACTAGTGCCAGGACAACTCAGTCATTACAACCAACTGGTTCAAGGTGCAATGCTGTAACACCTACACCGTTGTAAAGCATAGCCTCTTTGAACTTTGATGCAAAAAACCCTGTCTCAATCAGTAAAACCACTAGAGATAACAATCGAGATGACAAGGCAGTCCTTTTTCTCAAAGGAGGGCTGAAATTGACACCCCAGGTTGATTATTATGGTATTTTATAATCCAATAACGGTCTGCAACAAGTCAAACAACTGCTAATACTACAGTGATGACATCGCTAACATCCCCCTCTGATCCCTAAGCAATGAATCTGCTCTTTGTATACAGGCTAGCAAAAGTCATCGTTCATTATCTGTCATTTCCATTGAACTGAAAGTGTTTTCATGACCGTTTGAAAAATGTACGTAAATAGAATGTCAAACGTGAAAAGTGCCTTACGACCTAACAAACAGTTGAAAAAATATCTCAATTAGACATTTCAGTGCAGAGTAAATGAAAAAAGTAGGCTACTACTACCCTCTCTAAAATCTACCCATGATGATTTTTGCCCCTGCTTGGAAACCTCATATATGTCACAGCAATCATACAGTGTCATATTCTTCAAGCTCATTTACATAGATTGCAAACGTAGCTTACATCTTCCTTCTAGCTCAAACTATGGTTTAGCTATTCTACTGCATACTGACTTACTTTCACTTTGTGTTTTTTGCATGTAGCGCAAGAGTGGAAGCTTAGCATGTGCTTTCCTGGAGCTTTGTTTCTTTATTGGAAAATGCTTTGCATAAAACACTGCTGGAGGCCACTATATTACTGTAAATAGTTTATGATTCGATTTTATATTTTTGTCATTATCCTCCTTGTGAGCTGTTAGTCTGTTGTGATCAGGAGGTTTACTGTGGAAAAGCAGTCTGGGAGTTGATTGGAGGTCAGAGCACACAGCAAGGTAAACCGAAGTGGTTTAATTGTCTCTAAATGTAATAAAGAATATTTGTTATGTGGGGTTTCAGAGGGTTCCACCCTCAATGAAATTAGCATCTGGAAGTTCAATATGGCTGGGAAAAGAAAATATATGCAATATTCCAATTTGAAGAGGTTTGGTGCCATTTGGAGAGGTTTTCATGAGATTTGGGCCCACCTTTGGGAAAACACGTCAAACACTTATGTTTGTTACTGCTTTGTTCAATCCATTCCAAAATTTGTCCTGGTGTTGTATACATCCTGCAGTACGATGGGAAAAATACATTGGTTTTGGATACTGGACGATTGGTTTCGTCCAGTATCCAAAGCACATATGATCACTACTGAATTTTAAAAAATATAAAATGATTTTTGAATTTCTTTGTTGTTTTTTCAGAATAAATATGTACTGTATGTATACAGAGTGAGCGTCCCATAGGATCAGGGGATTTGGTCATTTTGGTACAAATGTCCTCTTTATTTTAAGCTTTGAACCTGTACTGTATATAATTTTGGAAATAATGGAGTTAATTAAAGGCAAAAAATGTAAAAACCCTGTATTTTAAGTGGGGTTTAAGAGGGTTTAAACTGATATTACATGTATTCTCACATCAATTTACTGATTTGTGAATCCATTCTACAAATTTGGGAAACCATTTACGGATTTGTGAATTCATTCTACAGATTTGTGAAACCCCATTTACAGATGCGAATCCCCATTTGCAGATCTCTGAATCCATTATACAGATTTGTGAAACCCCATTTACAGATGTGAATCCCCATTTGCAGATCTGTGAATCCAGTCTACAGATTTGTGACTTTTGCTACACAAATACCTCCATAAAATAATAGCTACATGGAAGCTATATGCATTAACTGCATAACTGTGTATATCCATATGCCGTTAGGTAGCCTAAAAATAATATTCATGCGTGGGTGATTCTAACTTCATAGTGTGCAGTAGGCTATGCATTCGAAATGTAGTAGTCAGAAACTGCAGCTCACTTCAATAGGCCTAGTGCCATTTTGAAATATTACGGGCTCTATGCCGTCAAAGATAAAATATTAACTAAGTAGAAAGACGCATGTGCAAGCTGCAACTAACCCTTAAAATGCTGACACTTTTTTCACCTCCAAAAGAGATTAGTCAATTCAGTTGAAGTCAGCCCTGCCTTTGGTGTGAATTAATTATGGACTCATGCATAGGCTGACCAGATTTCATCTTTTTTCTTGGACATTTCATATTTTTTTGCCCGAGACTTCTAACTTCCTGTTCGGATAGGTTTTGCTCGCTCCATAGAAGAGGAAATAGTACAGTATGTATGCATGTTCATAACGTGCCCATCAGCCCCTGTCCTTTTTTAAATAAAAAAAATCCAATATATGGCCACCCTCATGCATTATAACTTTTTCTTTCATTTGAGCAGTTGATTTACAGTGTCATTTTATTTCTGTGTGTGGCAGCACTGATATTGTTATAATCTACTCTGATTTTATTTGATTAATAAAACTGAAAGATGTGTGTTCAGTTTTGACAAATGTAAATGTTGTCCAATGTTACAGTTGTGAAGTTTGTGCAGGACAGTTGTAATAGAGTACAATTGTAACAATGAAAAATAACTGCATTAATCATTAATATTTGCAATATTTACAGTACAAAACACTATCAGTTCAAAAGAGCATACAGTGCATGAATGTGTAAACCAACAAATTAGGAAGGTCTTTTTTTTGTTTTGTTTGTTTGTTTATTGCCCAAAACGGTAGACGTGCAGGATTGGATGAGTTGTGATTTTGTCATGATTTAAATAGCATTGCATTTTGCCTATTTTGTCTGTTCTGTCATGTCACAATAGGGAAAAGTAAAGTAACCTTTTTCAGGTAATCCTCATGTTTTGTATGTTCTGCCATTTGTTGGCCGTTACTAATCATGTGAGGTCGATTCCAAGCATTACCTCTGCTATACCCTTCTATATGTATATATTAAAAATATGTACTGTAGTTCTATATGTAGGCAGACATGCTGCATTAGGATAGAATTGCCGTTTCATTGCATAGCAATGAAACATTTCAAACCTATGCTGACCTGGGGCCAGGAGATAAATCATAAAAAATGGTATGTGTTTTGTTTTAATGAGCACAAACATTAAAGAGCAAACAAAAGCACTTCCGATTTATGAATTTACTAATGTGGGTGTAAACCAGTTTTTTTTTTTTTTTTTTTTTTTAATAACTCGTTCTGAGTAATTAAAAACAGCTGAAACTTGGGAGCCAATTAGAGGACTACACAGCGCATAAACGAATGCCTGTTTCAAGCATTGGGGCACCACAATTTTGCTGTTTTTGCCACTTTTATCTCCATTATGGAGGCAAGTCGTTTGAATTGATACACTACATGGCCAAAAGTATGTGGACACCTGACATCCAATATCTCATCCAAAATGACCTATTAATGTGGAGTTGGTCCACCCTTTTCTGCTGTAACAACCTTTATACCAGATGGAGCATTGCTGCAGGGATTTGCTTCCATTCAGCTAGAAGGGCATTAGTGAGGGTGGCCTCTGATTGGGCGATTAGGCCTTGCTCGTAGTTGGCTTTCCAATTGATTCCAAAGGTGTTGGATAGGGTTGAGCTCATGACTCTGTGCATGCCAGTCAAGTTTTTGACAAAACCATTTTTACATGGACCTTGCTGTGTTCCTGGGGGCATTGTCATGCTGAAACAGGAAAGGGCCTTCCTCAAACTGTTGGGGAAAGACAGAATCCTCTAGAATGTGATTGAATTCAGGAGCATTAAGATTTGCTTACTCTGGAAATAAGGGGACTGCATAATGGCAGCCAAGTGGCAGTTTTTGCTATTGGATATGGAAGTCAAGCATTTTGGCATACTTGTGACTACCTGACTGATATGAATGCAGCGATCACTGTATTTTAGAAAGAGATGTGATTCCAGCGGTCTGCAATACGATGTTACAAAGCTACCATCATAGCTACCAAGAGCAAAATACTTTGTTTCGTTGGTTGAGCTTTGTCATCTTGGGGGTGTGGGCAGGGTTGAGAACTGAGGAGGAGTCATTTTTAATTGTAAACACAGGAGTGAAAGAGGGTAATAAATACTGCATTGTATGCCTTTAAATGGTATGAAAAGAGGTCATTTGATTGAATGATTGAATTCACCAGCAAACAAACCACAGCTAATTTACATGTTCCTCACCTGTAGTCATGAAAATGCAACCCTCTCACTGTGCTGTGCTCATTGACTGTGCCCATATGCCTTGCGACATTCCAGAAAATAGAGCTCAAAGTTATAAATATGAAAAATACATTCCTCCTCTGGTGGTGGCACTATAGAGCACAAATATTTGCTTTGTGAACTTTAGACAAAAATGGGTATGGTCCATCTAGGTTGCGTGCATTATTCAGAGGGAAGCATTGCATACTTTTTTTGTTCATTGTGGCCAACTGCTTTGGATTAGAAACATTATTTTGACAAGTTTCATCAGCAAACACCAAAGGGTCAGGAATCCTGTGTGTCATGAACATTGGCCCACCAGTCTCGGAGAAGCTTGAAAATGGCTATGGAATGCAATATTTTAAATTATGGAAAAAAAAGTGTTTCAGAAATTAAACAACTGTGTAAATCTTACGCTGTTGAGCGTAAAAAAAAATAAATTCCTCATGGCCGTGAGCTAAATACATTGGTGAAAGTTTCATCCTATTTGCATGCTCACTTTTCATTTATGTGTATTCACCACAAACTTAAGCAGAAAACATCTTTTCATCTTCAGAGTCCCAAAAATCATGACAATTGTAAAAATTGAGAAAGAGTGTTGAGAAATTGTAAACAGTGCATGACTGTGTTTTTAGGTCTTACGGTTCATGAGATACAGGACAGAATGTAAAATGGCTGGTTGTAGTACCAGTATGTGGTTAATCTGGATAATTTTAGGGCAAAAATGGAGAAAAATAATAATACTCTGGACAATATTAATAGAGTTCCGGCAGCTTCACTGCTTGGACCCCAGATAACATGGGTCATCAATTTTCCAAGGCAGTTTGCTCACCTGCATTTCAGTTATCCCTCATGATGTGTCAGTAGTGCCTTCTTTGATTACATGATAGACAATTATATACACTCATGGGCCACTTTATTATGTAAACCCGCTTGTTAATGCAAATAGAATCCTTCCGCAAACATTAAAATGGGCAAGATGTGTGATCCAAGTGGCTTGCCCGTGTTATGATTGTTGGACCAGACAAGGTGGTTCCAGCATTTCAGAAACAGCTGGCCTCCTGGGATTTTCACGCACTAGAGTCTCTAGCATTTACAGAAAATGTTGTGACAAACAAAAAACATCCAGTTAGCAGCAGTTCTGCGGCTTGAAATGCCTTGTTAATGAGATAGGTCACAGGAAAATGGGCAGACAAGATAACAGAATGGGCACAAATAACAGCTGTTTACAACGGTGGTGTGCAGAAGAGAATCTTGACACAAATGGGCTACAGCAGCAGAAGATCACATCGCGTTTCACTCCTGTCAGCCAAAAACAGGAAGATGTGGCTACTGTGGGCACGTGATCAAAACTGGATAGTTTAGAATTGGAAAAATGTTGTCTTGTCTGGAGAATCTCAATTTCTACAGCAACATGCAGATGGTAGGGTCAGAGTTTATAAACAGCATGAATCCATGGATATATCCTGGCTTGTGTCAATGGTGCAGGCTGCTGCTGGTGGGGGTGGATTGATTTATTGGCACACTTTATAACCTTAATACCAAGTGAGCATCATCAGAATGCCACGGCATACCTGAGCATCGTTGCTGACCATGTGCATCTCTTTATGGCAAGGTTGCCCTTTTTCAAATGGATACCTCAAGCAGGATAATGTGCCACGTCACAAAGCACACATCATCTCAAGCTGGTTCAAGTGACTTCAGTTTACTCCAATGGCCTGCACATTCCCCAGATCTCAATCCATCAGAGCACCTTTGGGATGAGGAAGAACATAAGGTTGTGTAAGGTTAAGGTTGAATGTGAGGCCAAAAAATCTACAGGAACTACATGATGCTATTGAGTCAGCATGGACTAAAATCCCTAAGGAATGCTTCCAGGACCTTGTTGAATTTATGCTAAGAAGAATTCAGGCTGCTCTGGAGGCATAAGGGGTTCCTATCCGGTTTGAGATAAGATAAAGTGGCCAGTGAGTGTGAATCTGCCCCAAGCATTCATGTCGATAGGTCAAATGGTACTGATGACTGCCCAAAATGTACTCACACTGTGAAGTACTGCATTTAATGTGGATATTAGAACTACAGCCATGTGGCAGCAGCATATATTTTTATAGTGCTGTGCTATAGTGTTGCTTTTTAACCCTCCTGTTCTGTTCATTTTTTAGGTACAGCAAAAATGTTCCCGGGTCAATCCCCATACAGGGGGGGTTTGCAAATACATGAAATGAACCATTTTCATTTAAAATGTTGATTACACTAATTAAGGCCAGTAGAAGAAGTTTCATACTGAAAAAATAATTTTAAGTATTTTTCCTAGATTTTCAAACTTTAAAAAGGGTCAATTTGACCCGCAACATAACAGGAGGGTTAATATGTGGGAAATAACCTACATACATAAAAAGTGCAATATCACCTGAAAAATAAAATTGAAAGCCAATCATAATAAATGCAATGTTTTGCAGCAAGGATAGGTTAATAAAAAATGAAATTGATTAAATCAGATGAACTGTAATTAAATTGAGTGTGATGTTTAAATTTTGTGGCTGAATGTAATAATTAATATTGTAACTGTATTTTCTGTCAACGTTTGACAATGTTTGTTGTAAATGTGTCCCAATGAAGAGATGCATCTTGCAGCATCAACAGAGTTGTTGGACTGAACTAAGTATCATTTTGCTTCCTGTGTAGCATTTGGAAATATTTTCCTTACCTCTGTCCCAAAGCTCCTCCAGTGCCCTTGCAGTGCTGTTTTCTTGTGCAAATAATTTGTAATTGCCATGTTCAGAGGAGTACAGTAGTTTTTGTCAAATCCCGGTATTAAGTCCAAAGGGAGTTTTAGTGCAGAAACGTACTTGGGGTCAGAAACCCTGATAGCCTGAAGGAATTTTCTGTGCTGGTTAAAAGGAACATGGTTTTTTCTGGAGTGCATTGTGCTTGTAATATATTTTCCATTTGTCCTCAACTTCTCTGAATGTTTTGATGCATTGTGTAATATTGCTTTGACTGTACTGTGCATCTGTTCACCGCATGTCCAGTTCTAATTTTTTTTAGCCATCTTATTTTACATTTAACGCGTTCTCATTTCTCCACTCTCAATACAGCAGATCAAAAGTCAAAAGGTCTCTTTTTTGAGCTGATAAGATGTTTTCAGGTTTTGGTTAGCTATAAATAGGGCTACTTTCAGATTGGCTACTGTGTAGAAATACAAGCCATAGTTTGATCATATTAATCCAGGCGCCTATGTGCACAAGAACACATCACTTAGTTGAAATAATAATAATGACTTTTTTGCCGGATCTTTTTCTTTTATAAGGCAATACAATGTTGAAAATACATCAGGTATTAAAAAACAGAGAGCCTTTGATGTTGTAATGTCTGTTATCGATCTATTATCCTTCGTAGTTAGTATAAAACGTTTAATTTCAGGGAGGTTCCGAAAATTAATGGGAATGAATTCGGTCCTTGACAACCGAGAAGAACGCCAGTGCCGTTAATGGTCAGCAGGGACAGCACATGTTGCTAGTATTCAAGGTATGCAAATACAGTGGGGTAAGGACCACAACATGACTTGTGTTACATCCAACTGAAATATCTCTTTGAGTCTGGGTCATCGACTGTTGCAGCCTAACCTTAGCAAAAATGAACCTTGAGATATCTGCGTTTATAGAACGCTGTGTATTTTTTTCCTCTATTTTGGCTCTTTTTTCTGCGTTAACAGGACTATTCGACTACTGATCAGTAGGCTATATCCAATCACAACATGGAATCCCCATCTTTATTATATTACGACGATTTCTTCAATAGACAGACCCGGCGGATTTTGAAGTGAATCCTTAGGGCTTTTATTATCCCACAAGCAAAGCAAATAACACACTTGCAGGGCTGGTCACAAGCTGCTGTAAGTGTCAGGGTCTGGGGTGGGACTCAGAAGCGGACCAGGGTTAGTTAGAAGATGCAATTTATTTAGCGAAGCACAGAATCAGAAGCAGTCTCTTAATCAAATACAGGCTGGGGTCAAAATCCGGGAAATCAGGTAGACAGGGCAGAGGCACAAAAACGGGAACCGGGAGGCAGGTCGATTAAACAGGCAAGGGTCAAAATACCAAGGCAAGGGATTACACGGGCAGGCTATACTCGAGGTCGGAAACAAACAAGCAAAAGTCAAAAACCAGGAAGGACAAAAACACTAAACAAGGCTGGAAAGGCTACTCGAAAAATCAGAGGCACGATCTGGCAAAGAAAAAAGGTGCACACAGAAACTAAATAGCAACACCAATGAGTGAAGATGGGATGCAGGTGAGGAAGGTAAGTGGAGGCTTGATTGCAGATGCGGAAACCGGTGGAACTGGGGCGGGGCGTGGGCGTGGACAGGAACCAGGAACCTAAGGGGGAAAAACAATAACAAACGCACACCCAAGCACACGAACACAGAAAACACAACCGCAAGCGAAAACAAGTAAACTGAAAATAAAAATAAATACACACTAGAAAATAAAAAATAAACAAAACTAAAACGGAACACAAGGAGAATCAGGCAGGATTCCTGACAGTACCCCCCCCCCCCCGACGGACACCTCCTGGTGTCTCCACAAGGGGATGCCGGCGTTGGAAGTCCTGGATGAGGGACGGGTCCAGAATGTCTCGAGTGGGAACCCAGCTCCTCTCCTCCGGACCGTACCCCTCCCAGTCTACTAGGTACTGGAAACCACGCCCTCGGCGACGCACCTCGAGCAGGCGTCTGACAGTGTAGGTGGGCGTGCCATCGATGAGCCGTGGGGGGGGTGGGGCTGGGGCGGGGGGTACGCGAGGATCCTGGTGAACAGGCTTGATCCGGGAGACGTGGAAGGAGGGATGAACACGGTGCAGAGAACCTGGTAGCTTGAGGCGGACCACCGACGGGTTGATGACCCGGGAGATCAGGTAAGGCCCGATAAACCGAGGTGCTAACTTCCGGGAGCTCTCCCTCAGCGGAATGTCCCTGGTAGACAGCCATACCCTCTGTCCGCGCCGGTAACGGGGAGCCGTGGTCCTGCGCCGGTCTACTGCTCTCCTCATCCGATCCCCAGACCGGAGCAAGGCCGCCCGAGCCTGCCTCCAGGTACGCCGACACCGTTGTATAAAAGCCTGGACAGATGGGACGCTGGCCTCCTCCTCCTGAGAGGGAAACAGAGGGGGTTGGTAACCCAGACAACATTGAAATGGGGATAAACCAGAGGCGGCCACCGGAAGGGAGTTGTGGGCATATTCTGCCCAAGCCAGCCTCTCACTCCAGGAGGACGGGTTGTGGGAGGCGATGCAGCGCAACATGCGCTCCAGGTCTTGATTGGCCCGCTCTGTTTGGCCATTGGTTTGGGGATGGTAACCGGAAGAAAGGCTGGCGGATGCCCCGATGAGGCGGCAAAACTCCCTCCAGAAGCAGGAGATGAACTGGGGGCCTCTGTCCGAGACGATGTCAGTGGGTAGGCCGTGAATCTTAAAAACATGATTAGTCATTAGTTCAGCAGTCTCTTTAGCAGACGGGAGCTTGACCAAAGGGATAAAATGAACGGCCTTAGAAAAACGGTCTACCACTGTGAGGATGGTGGTGTTACCCTGGGAAGGGGGAAGCCCCGTCACAAAATCCAGGGCTAGGTGAGACCATGGGCGTCTCGGCACTGGCAGGGGGCGAAGCAGTCCAGCGGGGGGGGTGTTGGCGGACTTATTGCGAGCACAGACCTGACAGGCTGCGACGAAACGCTTAATCTCCTCCTCCATGGCTGGCCACCAGAAACGCTGCAGGATGAAGGCCCGGGTTCTCCTGACCCCGGGGTGACAGGTCAGCTGGGAGGAGTGGCCCCACTGGAGAACCTGGGAACGCACAGACTTAGGGACAAACAGCAAGTTAGGAGGTACGTTACCCGGGGGGGACTCCCTCTGCAGGGCGCGGCGCACTGCGCTCTCCACCTCCCACCCCACTGCCGCCACTAGGCAGTTAGCAGGCAAGATGGTCTCCTGCTCGGGGCCCTCCTCAGTGAGGCTGAACTGGCGGGAGAGAGCGTCAGGCTTGGTGTTCTTGGAGCCCGGCCTGTACGAGAGGGTGAAATTAAAACGACCAAAGAATAAGGCCCAGCGAGCCTGGCGAGAGTTGAGACGCTTGGCCCCCCTGATATACTCCAGGTTCTTGTGATTGGTCCACACTAGAAAGGGAATCTGGGTGCCCTCCAGCCAGTGGCGCCACTCCTCCAAGGCCAACTTCACGGCCAACAGTTCACGGTCTCCAATACTGTACTTCTGTTCAGTGGGGTTGAGACGGTGGGAAAAAAAGGCACAGGGGTGAAGCTTGTTATCACGATAAGAACGTTGAGACAAAACCGCCCCCACTCCCACGTCGGAGGCGTCCACTTCGACAATGAACTGGCGGGTAGGGTCAGCAGAAATCAGGATGGGAGCCTTCGTAAATCATCTCTTGAGCTCGTTGAAGGCCTGATCTGCGATGTCTGACCAAAAGAACTTAATTGCCGGAGAAGTAAGGGCAGTGAGGGGGGCAGCAACCCTGCTGTAGTCACGCACGAATCTGCGATAAAAATTAGCGAATCCCAGAAACCTCTGAAGATCCTTACGCGTCTTAGGATTGGGCCACTCTGTCACGGCCCGGACCTTGACCTCGTCCATCTGGACGCCTCGGGAGGACACGATGAACCCCAGGAAGGACACTGACTCCTGGTGGAAGACACACTTCTCTGCCTTAACGTATAATTGGTTCTCCAGTAGCCGTTGTAGCACCCGCCGGACATGCTGCACGTGCTCCTGGCTGGACTTGGAAAAAATCAAAATGTCATCTATGTACACAAACACAAAACGATTGACCATGTCCCGCAGTAGGTCATTGACCAGGGCCTGAAAAACGGCCGGAGCGTTGGTGAGGCCAAATGGCATGACAAGATATTCGTAGTGCCCGGTGGGTGTATTAAAAGCGGTCTTCCACTCGTCCCCCTCCCGAATGCGGACCAGATGGTAGGCGCTGCGGAGATCCAACTTGGTAAAAACGGTGGCCCCCTGCAGGAGCTCAAAGGCGGAGGACATCAGAGGAAGCGAATAACGGTTTTCAACTGTGATTTCGTTAAGGCCCCTGCAGGGTCGGAGGGAGCCGTCCTTTTTGCCCACAAAAAAGAACCCCGCGCCCGCCGGGGAGGAGGAGGGACGAATAATGCCAGCGGCCAGTGACTCACCAATGTATTTGTTCATCGCCTCGACCTCAGGGGGAGACAACGAGTAGAGGCGGCCCCGGGGAGGAGAAGTGCCAGGTAGTAGCTCGATGGGGCAGTCATACGGGCGATGCGGGGGCAGCGCAGTAGCTCGGGCCTTACTGAATACGGCCCGCAGGTCCTGATATTCAGGGGGAATGGAAGACAGGTCAGGGTTATCCTCCTGAGGCACAGGAGCAGAGGGCAGCAGACACAGAGCAGACCGGAGACAATGGGTGTGACAGTAGGTGCTCCACCCCATAACAGAGTTCTCTGACCAGTTAATGTGTGGGTTATGTTTAACTAGCCAGGGGTGACCCAGCACCACCGGAACCAGGGGTGAGTCGAACAGGTATAGGACGATTTCCTCACCATGGTTGCCAGAAATGAGAAGACTCACCGGGGCTGTGACGTGGGTAACGGTGGCTAACCTCTCCCCGTTGAGGGCATTGGCCCTCAATGGGGTACGCAGGGCGACGACGGGCAGCCGCCACTGGGCGGCCAGGGAGGCGTCAATGAAGCTCTCGTCCGCGCCAAAGTCAATCAGAATGGTAATAGGCCGCCGCTGCCCCTCCCAGGCGAGGGTAGCAGGCAACAGGGTGCGTTGGGCTGGGGAGCTTGGAACGGAGGTGACGCTCACCAGTACTCCCGTTCTACTGGTGAGCGTTGCCTTTTAATCCGCAGGTGGAGAGGAAGTGCCCAGCCTGGCCACAGTAGAGACACAGCTTGTTGTTCAGCCTCCTCTGCCTCTCTGCCGGGGTTAGATGGGCGCGATCCACCTGCATAGGCTCCGACTCCCGCCGAGGAGGAGACCTGGAAACTGAGGCAACGCGTGGGTGAATTTCTGAAGATGACCACAAGGGGGCACTCACGGTTCTCTCCCGGCGGCGTTGGGTTAGTCGGTTGTCCACTCGGATCGCCAAATCAACTAAATCATCAAAACCGGAGGGGAGCTCGCGAGTAACAATCTCGTCCTTTATGTGCTCGGCAAGCCCGTGTAGGAAGGCATCAAACCGAGCGACCCCGTCCCACTCGCTCGTGGTGGCGAGGGTGCGGAACTCAATGGCATAGTCCGAGACCGACCGTCCTCCCTGGCGTATCCGGAGCATCAGACCGCCAGCCTCTCTTCCATGCACGGAGCGGTCGAACACCTTGCGCATCTCCTCCGCGAAGGTACTGAAATTGTTACAGAAGTTAGCCCCACTCTCCCAAACAGCAGTTCCCCACTCCCTAGCTCGTCCGGATAGCAGGGTGATAACGTAAGCCACCTTAGCGCGTTCAGTAGGGAAGGTGGACGGTTGCTGGTCGAATATTAGCGTGCACTGTATTAAAAACGACCGACAGGTACCTGGATCCCCAGCATAGCGCTCCGGTGGTGACAGGCGAGGTTCCCTGGCTGGGGGAGCAGGGGGAACCCGGTCAAACGGATTCACTGGGGGGGACGAGACGCTGGTTGGCGTCTGCTGGAGTCGCTGTAGCTGCGCAGTAACCTCCGTCATGGTATGAGCGAAGGAGTCCAGTGCCTGCTTAACCGCCTCCAGCTGGTGCTGATGTTCGCCTAACATGGCTCCCTGTCTTCCCAGCGCCGTCTGTAGTTGACCCAGGTCCGCTGAGTCCATGGTGGCCAGATCGTACTGTCAGGGTCTGGGGTGGGACTCAGAAGCGGACCAGGGTTAGTTAGAAGATGCGATTTATTTAGCGAAGCACAGACTCAGAAGCAGTCTCTTAATCAAATACAGGCTGGGGTCAAAATCCGGGAAATCAGGTAGACAGGGCAGAGGCACAAAAACGGGAACCGGGAGGCAGGTCGATTAAACAGGCAAGGGTCAAAATACCAAGGCAAGGGATTACACGGGCAGGCTATACTCGAGGTCGGAAACAAACAAGCAAAAGTCAAAAACCAGGAAGGACAAAAACACTAAACAAGGCTGGAAAGGCTACTCGAAAAATCAGAGGCACGATCTGGCAAAGAAAAAAGGTGCACACAGAAACTAAATAGCAACGCCAATGAGTGAAGATGGGATGCAGGTGAGGAAGGTAAGTGGAGGCTTGATTGCAGATGCGGAAACCGGTGGAACTGGGGCGGGGCGTGGGCGTGGACAGGAACCAGGAACCTAAGGGGGAAAAACAATAACAAACGCACACCCAAGCACACGAACACAGAAAACACAACCGCAAGCGAAAACAAGTAAACTGAAAATAAAAATAAATACACACTAGAAAATAAAAAATAAACAAAACTAAAACGGAACACAAGGAGAATCAGGCAGGATTCCTGACAGTAAGAGGCTCTATTAACTGCACCTGAGGTTATTACGCCAACATTATACAATAAAGAATAGCACCAACCCATATCTAACTAAATACTCAAATTGGCTGGCTGAACATACGTATCCAGGAGTGAACACGAACATTGTACATTGTACATAAACTGCGTTTGACACCCTAATTGACAACCTTGAGTGACCATCATTGTAAATAAGAATCCAATCTTAATTGATCTATCTGGTAAAATGAAGGTTACATAAAAAAATAATACCAAAATAGTACAGGTGAGTTACTCAGCTCATCTGTTTCAAATGAGAAAGTGTGCTTGTCTGCACTCACCCAAAATGAAGGAGGGTATTCCAATAAATATGATCTGCTTAACAATTATGATTACACATTGAGAAAAATTTAGAGGAAAGCTAAAATAACGGCATAAATATCTGTGTTAAAACCAGGTGTAATATGTTTCCATTATGTATTCCTTCTGTATATAACAGAGAACTGTAGCAAACACACCTGCCACAGGCCACCGAAGTGGCTTTCCTTGGGGCCCTCCAGCACAGAGACACAGGGAGATGATGTTCAAGCAGTCCACATTTATTCCACGAGGGTTTGGCAAGATGGTAACGCCAAATGAGCAGATGTAAAAACCCTGTCATGACAGAGAGCTCCTGGTGTGGGTGGGGATGGCAGATTTAACCTGTGCGCAGTGATTACCTCACTACGCACAGGTGCAGCCACTCCTGTTCCTGGGTCCAATTAGCCTGGCCAATTATCTAATTCTTAACCAATTATCCAATTGGCCAGGTCTAATTAGCTTGACCCAGGGCAGGTGTGGCTGCTTAAACCAGCCATCCCCACACCACAAGAACTATGGTCTTTTTCCACATTCTGACACTAAGTAAAACTGTCAATCTTAAATGCTGGATAAGGAAACAGCTGGACTCGTATTTAGAGAATGAAAAGTCAGTTAAAAAGAAGCTGCAGGTTAAATCCTTCACAGCGCTATTGGCCAGAATCAGCATTGACATTTTTATATCTACACAGAAATCAGGAAGGGCTTGGGAGAGGAAATGGTTTGAGTTGATCCAGCCGGCACATATGTGCATTCCTTATGGGGATGGTGATTTTCAATTATTTTACAGATCAAGGGATCACATAATGTGCTCGATTCCAAATCAATTCCTAGCATGGGGAAGAATCTATCTTCAGAACAGATCTTGCCCGAGAGGCACCACTGACTATATAGGAAATGCATGAATGCAAAACAACGCACATTAATACCAAGGTTTTTCCGTCATAATAAAGTCTTAATGTTTAGTTTATTGTGTCAATAAGCACAGCCAGTGTCAGATATGACACAAAGAATTTTATTTTCAAGTCACAAATGTTGCACGCCCACAAAACCAGTACACAATGGCTTGGCTAAATGCTCAATCCTGATTCGCTGGGACATGTGTATTATTTATCCATATACGCCCAACCATAGAGCAGCGACCGCAAAAGTTTAATCAGTATTCTCACATGTTCTTTGCAATGGAATCGCAAATTTTGAAATGCAGAATTTTCATTACAATTGATGGAGGTAGTAAATTCGACCATGGCAATTTCCCTCAGCGTAGGGCATTCAAACCGCATAATGCTCAGCCGCTTGGATATTATCCCGCGTATATGACAGCTCACCAAGAAAAAACATAATTGCAATCAAAACATGTTTCAAAATGGAGTAATCCATCAATCCATTACTTGTAACCATCCTTAATTCCTTATTCTAAACTGTCAGTGAAAATCGCTGGTGTATAGAATTGTCAAAATAACTGAACCCATTTGTTCCAGCCTTGGGGAAATAAATAAAATAAAATAAATAAATAAAGAATAACCCAGATTCCAGATACACTGTAATAGGATATTGGCTTGACATTTGTAAATAAATCTGGAGATATTGACTCAAACTCAAGCGTGTGTTCACTGCGACTGGTAGCGCTTATGGATCCCGGTGGTCGAGAGAAGCATCTCTGCAACTCGCGCGTCAGCTCTACTCCAGTACTCTCTACTGTGCTCTACATATTCTCCTCACATCGCAGCACGATCAATACGAAGCCAGCACAAAGTGAATTGCAAGTTTGTCCAGAGGAAAAAAAGGGCCAATCCTTTTCCATCTGGTGGGCCTCCAGTCTTCTTGATTGCCTTTAAAATGCCAACGTCGGAGTGAGCTGCTCCATCATTTCGCTAGTATTGATCAACAGGCCGTGCAGGTATGTCAGTGCCATTCACAATATTGCACTTACATTTTCACACCCTGACCCCACAAGCAAGGCACAACCTAAAAAGGTTAGTTTCTGGAATAACCCTGTCAAAGCCTGGACTGTTCTATGACCTGAAAAATGCTGTCCACAGATGCTCTCCATCTAACTTGGAGGAGTTTATGGCAAATTTGTGCAGAGGATTGAGGGAGAAATTCCTAAATTAAAATAATCCCAGAGATACCCGAGGAGTATCTTGTGCCAAAGGCCTATCTAGAAAGTATTTACTCTGTGGGATAAATATTTTTGTGTGAAATGTAAGGTTTTGTGTATTATTTTATTTTAACTTTTTTTTTTTTAATTGAATAAAAAATATGTTTTGTATCATAAATGTTTTGAGTTTGTGTGGGTGACTGGGAAACAAAACTATTTAAATTAATTAGAATTTGAATAGAACAAAATTTGGAGTGAATATTGTCTGTGTATATTTAATATTTACCACCATTTTATATCTATGCTATACGGTATATGTAAAATTGTTGCATTAATTGTTGATCCAGGCAAAATGCAATTAATGCACACACCTTCCTGTCTATCAATACCAATAGAAAATCTTTGTTTATATCCAGCTACATAAGCAGGTTGTATGTAAAAAGAACATAAGCTGTGTCTTCTCTTGCCACTTGTGGGCACACAGGATGCTCTTCAGTTGAAGATGCTTTTATTTACAAACACAACATAGCACTCACCATATTTTGTGTACATTGTCCCTGATGACAGATCACATAGTTGATCCTCTTGAGCTCTGGTGCAGGCAGCTGCTCATGAATATTCTGTCTTTTTTTTTTTAAAGCATGTTCTGCCCCTGCCAGTTCAGTATTGGTGTTGATTATTGTTAGAATCTTCCAGGAGATGTCTGACCAAATGAAAAATATAGCATTTTTTTCCTTGTTACATTACATTACATCATTACATCAAAAGAAGAAGCTCTTTTCTGGGGATAAGGATTGATCTGGATCAGCAGCAGTGGGGTTGAGAGGGAAACCAACAGGCAGTCCGAAGGGGTGGGTAGTTTGCCTCACATCTGACAGTTCAGCTGTTCTGACCATCATGGGAAGTTCATTCCGAGACAGCATTGTGACTAAGAGGAGTGACTACTGAAGGAGGTTATAGGCAGTCACCCCAAGGTTGCAAAGTGGAGAGGTATGGCTGAGGTGTAGTGTGTCTGAAAATCGATTTGGTTTATGGTCCATTAACTGCCCTGTAAACTAGTACCAAGGCTTTAAATTTGATGCGAGCTGTAACAGGCAGCCGAGAGATGAAGAGGGGTGTGAGTGACACGAGCATGAAAGGTTGTAGACAAGTTGTGTGCCTGCATTCTGTAATAGCTGCAGGAGTTTAGTGGCACAGGGAGACCAGCAACAAGGGAATTGGAATAGTCCAGGCCTGGGAGTAGCAGTGCCTGAACGAGGAGCTGTGTCGAGTAGGTGGTGAGAGAGGATTCTCTGGGTGTTTTATGGATATAATCTACAAGCCTGACTCACTGCTGCTATACGGGAGGAGAAGAAGTGTTGATAAAGCTTACTTCTAGGCTGATCAGAGAGCTGGAGGGGAGTAACCATGAGGTCGGTGATGCAGCAGGAGCGATGTGTTAAATTAATACTGACAAAATGATTGGTACAATTTTACATAAATAGTGCATCAATGAAATAAGTGAAATTCAGGACTCTGTCCCCACCCTCAACTAACCCAATCCATCCCACACCTGCCAAGTGTATTGCTGCCACATGACTTAGCGGATTTAGGGCTGCCAGGGAAGTGCCTCCCTGCTGATGCTCGGGGATCAGTGGACAGTCTGTGCTTCACCACCTGCCTGGAACATGGGAAAGAAAGAAGTGAAGCAATCAACTGACATCAATTCAGGAAATGACTTTGCCAATATAGTGATTGACAGCGAGCACCCATTGTCAGGACAATCATTGCAGCATGTCTATTCAGCTGTGTACCTGCTCCTTACGTTGGGGGGGGGGGGGATAAATCTGCTTCTAAAACAATATAACAATATATAACCGCCAGTTCTGTAAGCCCTGGGATGACCTATGTGTTTAGAAGGGACTGCTGTTTGTAAGAGCATTTGCTAAATGCCTATACTGAAATGTAAAAAAAAATAAATAAAAATGTACACAGAGGTGGTTGTAACAAATTATACCAGCCATGTAACTGATGTTTCATTCATTCATTTATTTATTTATTTATTTATTTTCCCGATCAGAAGTCAAAGATCATTATTGATCAAAATGGGGCCTATCCAGACAGCTAATTTAAATCTGAAGAAAAACACATTTTCAACATACAAAAATGTGAAATTACTGACATATATAAAGCTATAAGCCATTAAAACTTGCAACATGTAGGCCATTAAAGTACTGATATCAAAATGGGCCAGGTTACAAGAAACAATACTGGCTTATCTAAGCTCCCACAAATGAAACACACCATGTTTCAAAGCAATGCTGCTATCCAATGTTTCCTAAATTATTTAAGGTACCTTGGCTCTGTGTTTTTTCATCTTACCATCAAAAAGAGAAGATGGTCTTTCAAAGTGTATGTGTTACATTAATTTGCCAGTGCAAATGTATTCAGTCTCTCCTGTTCGATGCTGCTCGTCAGGTAGTGGATTAAATACATTTTTTTAAATGATTCCTTCATTTAAACAGCAAGCGCACCTGGCTTTCAAAGGGAATGGGAGATGACACTCTGATCGGTTTATTTTATGTTATGCCAAAAACACACCTATGATTAATTAAGAGACTAAGTACAACCCCTTTGAACCATGCACCTTACTTTGCGCTCAGATTATCCGTTGTTAAACTAGCAAAAGTGGATTTGGACACGCCCTAACTGCACTTGCGCCATGCGCTTTAAACCGTGCGCTTAGATCGTTAAAATAGTGTCATGGTTTTGGGTGTTAACACCATTTCTTTTCCATCCTGCGTCATTCTTTTGTTTATTACGGCCATTGATTTTTTCCTGCACCTTTTCTTCAGTTATTATGGCCTTTTAGTTTTCTTCATTTCCTTGAATTATACGCAAATCTCTTTTTACGATCTGCACCTGTTGGCGTTCTATTTAAACCCCTAGCAAACTGATAAGCTTTGCTTTAGTGTCTACTTGCGTTACACGAAAGCCGGTAACTTGGTCTGTTTTGGTAAGAGGTTTAGTTGCTTGTTCAGTACTAGATCAGTCCCTCTTCTGCGTCCTTTGACTTACACGAAGAGTTACTGCGGAAGTGAACTTTGAGGTTATTGGATTGTGGGCTACAAAGTTAGCACTACTATCTTTACTCATTTATACAACTCTCTTGTGGTTCTTTTGACAGTTGCCTGTGAGAGGGCTGTTTTCTTAAAGTTCTACCATTCTTTACCATTCTTTTCAGACTAGTGGTGTTTTGTTCTAGTATACTCAATACTCCTTAAGCCTTAGTTCTTTACCCTGTACTCAGGTCATTGAAGCTTTTTCTTTGGGATAGTCTCCCATGGGAGTATTGTTTTTCTTTTCGTTTATTTTTTCCCTATCCTTAGTGGTTATTCTGCCCTAGGTGGATAACTTAAAGTATCCTGCTCAGTCGCGTTTGGTCTCCCTAATTCCCCACTCCCTCACAAATAGAGCCCTCTGAGTTTTAGAAACTGGCCTGAATGACAGCAGTTCAGCCAGGAAGGTTATTGATATACTCATGGTCAGACTGACGTTTGGACATGCATAAATTCTTGTCTAACTTGGTTGAAATGTGAGTTTTCTAGGTGGCAAGGAAATAGGCTATATCAGGGTATAAAATGAGCAGAATCAGTGGTAAATAGAGCTAGTCCATGTCAAAACATCTAGCATCTGTTTTAGCATCTGTATTTGATCTTGTGCTCACTGGAAGACAAAGGATACTCATCCGTAGTCATGAAATGATACTATGTGGAGTTTGCATATGAAATTATCAAGAATGGATTTCAGAAATATAAATGAATTCCTACAAAGATTATACACTAGCAAAAGCAATAGTTTTGAACATGGAATTATTTGTTGGAAAATAAGTCTGCATAATGAGTAAAAGATCTGTCGGAGCCTTAGATGGGATTCGATCGGGGGTCTATCAGTCACTCAGGGGGCTCATAGGCAAGCGCATGGCCAGCGAGCCACCAGCGAAGTAGCTGCAGCAGATGATCATTTTCTTGCTTAAAAATAAGTTTTTATTCATTTTGCATGTGTATCCAATTTTGTTTTTGTTTTTTTGACTGATCTAGCTAAATGTCCAATGGGGACACATATTGTTTGTGGGCCTACAACATTTGTGTGGACGTGTGAAGTTGTTTGTGAATTCTGAGGTCAGAAGGTACAGAAGTTATTGTTTTTAACGGCTGAGAGTCTGTTGGTCATTGTGGTTATTTCTGTAGGAACCCTGGAAAGTTCCAAACTCTCAGTGCTGTTTAGATATGAGGCATGCTGGCCCACCACACCGTAACTTGGCGGGATGGCATACCTGCCATCCCAATACAAATACTTTGTTTCTGATGCCACAAAAATAACAGACTTGGTAGGTTTACTCACCTGCTTTAAAATATTTTTTTTCCAAGTCAAAGTTACTTAACAAAGTTATGTTTTTTTAAGGAGGTATTCAGACTCTCCGAACAAAAAGTGCATTTACTTGCAAATCAAATTTATGGACAAATAATGACAGAATACAGAATCTTCATGGAACCGAAAGGAATGAACAGGCAAAATGGGTCCCATTGAGAGAATATTTCTTATTTGAGAGCCTACGAGTCACTACTTTAGGTGGTTGCCAATTTTTCTGACTGAAAGGCAATATAGCTTGCAGGGAAGTGCCCACACAAATACCAATGTTAAACATATTTGTCTGTGACCAAAAAAAAAAAAAAAGCTAGAAGAAAGAATCCATTACATTACATTATTACATTACATTACAGGCATTTGGAAGATGCTCTTATCCAGAGTGACGTACAACAAAGTGTATAACCATAACCAAGAACAAGCGTGTTGAAAACCCTAGAGGTTAGTACAGTTCCAAGTGCAGGGAACGACCGCGTAGTTTAACTTGGACCCTGTAGGTTAATCCACATTATCAAATCGCCTGGTTTGTATTCATACAAACATAATCTATTCGGAACTCATTCATATATGCAGGTCATGTCTCCTATCAGATATCAATATGGTGGAGCATGCCAGCTCACCCATTGTCATGATGCCAGAGGATTTCTTTACAAATCAATGGTATACAATTATTATTACCATAGGTGATACAGTTAACCCCAAAAGTATGTGTGTGACATGAATTCATAAGTATGAACAGCAAAAATGTTTTCAAAGTACTCGGTACATGCTTTTGTGAAATACATGTTTACATGGATATAAAAAATGAGTTTAAACATTCATTTTGTTATTTTTAAAAATATTCCTAGTTTGTAAGTCATCGCGGCCAGCTTTGTTTTTAATCATTAGAAACGTGTTCTAATTTGCTCCTACATTATTTTAACACATATGTTTTCCAATAAAGGGCACCAAGGCTTAAAAAACTCTGTAGGATTGAATGTCAATCCATTGAGGAGCATATCCAGACCCCCACACAAAGTCAACATAATTCCAAAATGTTCTACCTTGGCAGTTTGAAAATTGGGTGCTTTAATAGCAGTCAAGGGAAGGTAGATGTCCATGGTGACGAGTTTGAGGGCATGTCTTATGCTAGACCAAGATAAGTACATCCATACTGAAAATTTTTCATGTACATTTTACTCCCATACTACAGATGGAATATCTAAATACACAAGCAAAAGGCTATTTAAAATTTTTATTTTCTTTTCTCATTTGAGTGCATTGGTTGTGGTTATTTATCGTAGTGGCAAATGCCATCTGAAACATTAGCTTGTAACATTTAGCAAGGACAATTATATCGTGAAACATTTTAACCTACAGGTAACTGGGAAAATGAGGGAAATGCTAGAGTAAATGAGTGATGCAAAGTGCACTGAAAGCAGATGCTTCAACACAGGTGTGCTTCCACAGGTGTGCTTCCTGTGTAAAGCAGTTAATATCCCAGCATGTTCACAGTTGTGTATAAAAATGCTGGGGAGACCCAGTTGCCCATTATTTAGGCTACCGCGACCAGAAGAGATTTCCGCAACTTGTTTGTTGGGGCATGCTTAGCAGGAGCGTCAGTGAATAAGAGTCCAGAACTTGTTGATGGCTCACAGGGAACAGTGGCTAAGGTGATATTTGCATGAACATTAGAGTGAAGGACATAATCAGCAAAGGGAAACTGTGGTCGAATGTGCATACTCCTGGACTGTGATGTCCATATTTTGGACAGAACAGATGAGCATCAGTTGACTACAAATATCTCTTGATTTAACTCATATCCTAAGTGTGTGTGTTTGTGTTTGTGTTTATTCATAATGTACATGCAAAATTAAAAAGTAATTGTAGTGTTACTGCAGTTATTTCAGATTATATCACATACATTCTGGCAGGACCCATGTTTGATCCTTTTGCTTAGTTACTGGATCATTCCATTTTTTTCAATGGTTTTTTAAACTTTAGATTTACACAGTAGCTGACATCTGTTGTTTAGACTCCCTGTCAAAACTTAGCCACAATTAATAAACTTGACATCTAGCAAGATATGCAGTGTTGTGGAGTTTCATTTTCTGATTTGGAGTTTCATTTTATGATTTGTGTTTCTTATCTGCCACTCTGGTTCCTGTGGGCTACATGGCCAGGTGTGCAAACAGTTTTGTTTTTGTTTTTTTCCTAAAAGGAAATTTACATAAAATGTTTTGGTTTTGGAAATCTGGCTCATTATGAGCCAAATTCAGACTTGGCAGATTCACACACCTGCCTCAGTCTTTTTTTGCTTAGTCAAAATTACATATGTTTTCTAAGAAGGTATCCATTTTGCACAACTACTCAGTTTTGATATTGGTAGACGCTTCCTTGCATGAACTTGAAAATGTAAATTTCCTCAGGTTAGGCAAATGCCTATAGGTGGATCAAAATTCTGGAATTGTAATTTAACTTAAATGCAGTCCTATTATCTCAGATTCCTCTAAACCAAGATGACACTTTAATTATTAAATATTTCCTAGAATGATTTTGAAACTGAGAAGCAGATTCTGAATATTGGTGCATTGCAAAATATCTCATATGTCATTTAATGTGTGCAGAGGCATCACTATCTGTGTCTGTGTTTGTTCAGCCAACAAAAAAACAGGGGGTCCAACTAACAATTGGGAGCTGATATAAATGGAGCAATGCAAGCAGGATGTGGATGATGTAAAACCAATGAGGGATCTGCACACTGCAGGAGTTGGATTTCATCATTTTAGGCAAATGTGCTACTTCTTGTGGTAATTTATTGATTGAAAGAAAACTCTTGTATTCTTTCGTTCAACCCTAGTTAGAAGATGGCAAACTGACATTGTTTATAAATATAGTTAAATGCCAGTTTTAAAGCCCATTAAATAAATGCAGACATAGTGAATTTTGCCTCATAGTCATTGTTTGGTTTGTAAAAACTAAATGGATCAGTTGTAAAACAACCAATTTGACACCATTGTCACAGTACTTTTAGATGTAATTGTATATCACTCATTAACCATTATTAAAAGCATACATTTATTAGCACTTAATTGCAGTTATTCAGTGCTTAAATAAGTACACTACTTAAGCCACCTTTTTTGTGCGCGAAATGCTGGTGGAAAAAATATACTTATGGCAGTCTGAATCTC